>NC_091950.1:114171609-114471609 GCF_031021105.1 Erythrolamprus reginae
CAGCTCTTTATGTGGAAAACCGTATCAAAGGCTTTGCTGAAGTCCAGGTAGGCAATATCCACGGCACTACCTTCATCCAACACCTTTGTGACATAGTCAAAGAAATCAATGAGATTAGTCTGACATGATTTGCCTTCAATAAAGCCATGCTGATTTGGGTCCAATAAGTTATTGTTTTTTAGGTGCTGATTTATCCTCTTTTTGAGTAGAGTCTCCATCATTTTAACTACAACTGATGTCAAGCTAACTGGCCTGTAGTTACCAGCTTCTTCTCTACTGCCCTTCTTGTGAATAGGCACAACACTGGCCATTCTCCAATCCTCAGGAACTTCTCCTGTTAACAAGGATTGGTTAAACAAATCAGTCAGGGGGGTAGTAATGACAGATCTGAGTTCTTTAAGAACTCTGGGGTGGATGCCATCTGGACCCATTGCCTTATTTATCTTTAATCGTTCAAGTTCTTCTAAGACATCGGCTTCTAAGATCACTGGAGCTGAATCCGTACAGCTGGAAGCAATGCTATATCCCTCTATAGTATTATTTTGTAAGGTATCTTTTGAGAAAACTGAACAGAAGTAGCTATTGAAATGGTCAGCGATCTCCTTATTCCCATTAATGCATGTATTATTCCCGGTACTAAGCTTCGTGATGCCGCAGTTTTTCTTCTTCTTGTCATTAATATATCTGAAGAAGGTTTTATCCCCCTTCTTTACAGATTTGGCAATTTCTTCCTCTTTTGAGGCTTTAGCAGCATATATTATCTGTTTTGCCTCCTTCTGTCTCATTTTATATACCTCCCTATCAGCTATACTTACAGACTCTTTATACCTCCTATAGGCAGCCTTTTTTTCATTGACTATAGCCCTTACATCATTGCTAAACCATAGCGGTTTCTTCTTCCTGTCAAAGCAATAGTGTGGAGTGGTTGCCTATTTTCCACTCATAAAACTGGTTTTTATGCACATCCAGAATAATAATAATAATAATAATAATAATAATAATAATAATAATAATATTATTATTATTATTATTATTATTATTATTATTATTATTATTATTATTATTATTGGATTTGTATGCCGCCCCTCTCCGTAGATAATACTTTCAAGGAGAGTGACTAACTCATCATGAAGTGAACTATGTTGCCTTCGTTACATAAAACCTGCAACCAAAGTACAAAGGCAAAGTGTCCCCTACTTCACACATAGTGAAGCCACCTGTGACTCTAGTTATAGTGATGGGTCTAAAGCATTTGGAAATACCACTTAATTCTGACAACCAGACTTTGTCTGTACTTAGTCTCAATTAAATGGCTGTCACCTATTGATTTCCTTCTTTAAGCACTAGAATACAAACTGCTGTGACATGCACTGCACTTGGCCGTCTCGCACCAAACTACCAATTCAGAAAGATAACATCCAACATTGCAAAGAGATCCAGTCCAATCAATAAGCTGGTACTCCTGCACCTCATTTCTTAGGAGAAGTCACCCCCACCATCTTGAAAGACTGAGCCAGGGTGGCGCAGCTGGAAGAGTGCTGTGCTGCAGGCCACTGAAGCTGACTGTAGATCTGTAGGTCAGCGGTTCAAATCTCACCACCGGCTCAAGGTTGACTCAGCCTTCCATCCTTCTGAGTTGGGTAAAATGAGGACCCGGATTGTGGGGGCAACAGGCTGGCTCTGTTAAAAAGTGCTATTGCTAACATGTTGTAAGCCGTCTTGAGTCCAAGGAGAAGGGTGGCGTCAAAATAGAATAAATAAATAAATAAATAAATAAATAAATAAATAAATAAATAAATAAATAAATAAGTAGGTAGGTAGGTAGGTAGGTAGGTAGGTAGGTAGGTAAGTAAGTAAACAAACAAACAAACAAACAAACAAATAAATAAATACTGTTCTGCATAAATGATCCTGTAGTAAAGCTGTACATAAAGAGCCATTTTCAATCCTCATTGCATATTATACTGGCATTTGGTGGGGGGAGTTTACTCAGAAAAAAGAATGAATGTATGTGTGTCATCTCAACAAAAGAGTAAGGTTTCCCCACATTTTCAAATAGTATTTTTGTTGCTTACATTTACATAAATCATTTTTCTAGTAACTCTTTCGGAATGATAGCCACGTTACTGACACTATCAGTTTTCTCTTAATATTTCAAGTAAAAAGTATTTTCTAAAAATATTAATTCCTCTTACCTGAACTCAATTCTTGACACCTCATAGAATGTTCTGTCCAATTTCCTAACTTTTCTTTTATTCTAGGGGGCAATGACAGAGAACCAGCCTGTGATCTTTCTAATTCCATTATTCGTAGCAGCTTTTCGAGAATGAGAGCTTCACATCTATCTTTCTGCTAACCACTTTAATTTCCGGGCAATAGGATTAAGCCCCTAGCATGCTGGAATAGTGCCAAGTCCTTGAATTGTGTTATATTTCATTGTGTGCTACCTTATTCAAATGTACAAGTCAAGGATCACAAAAGCAATTTCCCTTCCTTCCTGCTGTGCCTATGTGTTTTGTGTTGTGTGTGTGTGTGTGTGTGTGTGTGTGTGTGCCAGCACTTTTTCAAATTTCTCTTGCTTGATGTGTCATCCACCAATGAATCAAACCTGTTATGGAACAGCACTCCATGCAAGAATAGACTGTGAGTGGGGAAAGTTTTGGTAAAGAATGATTTGTCATTTCTCATTGATATGCCCATTTGTGAGATATTTTGATATGAGGAATTTTAAACAAGATTGGAGGGAGTAAAAGTCCCTAGATTTTAACATAATATGTTTTTTCTAATTGCAATATCTAATCTTCTCCTAAATATACTGAATACTACAGACATTGATGCTAATGGATTTTAATCTGTTTTAATCAGAGACTGATACCCAACACCAGTGCTTAGTAACTTAAAGACGTGTAGTTTTCAACTCTCAGAGTTTCCACAAATTCTGTCTGGGGAATTCTAGAAACTGCTGTTCACATATTTTAAAGTTGCCCAGATTGAAAAACACTGTGTCAGCCCCACCTTTTTTGGGCTACCATTCAGGTGGAGGGAAACTCGTGCTGTTGGGAAAACATGTTCACAAGGAGTTTTTCGTCTATGCTTCCTATGACAGGATGGTCACGACACCCAGCAAGAGGGGAAAAAAATCACAATTGGACCTCTGGCCTTCACTGCTGTCATCTCTCTGTTCTGTATGAGAGTAGGAAAGGAGGTACTTGAGGTGGAGAAGTCAGATTAGAAAGGAGGAATAGAATAGAATAGGGTACGGTACAGTACAGTACAGTACAGTACAGTACAATACAATACAATACAATACAATACAATACAATACAAAGAATAGAATTCTTTATTAGACAAGGGTGATTGGACACACAAGGAATTTGACTTTGGTGCATATGCTTTCAGTGAAGATAAAATAAAAAGTACATAAACAAATAAGCAACAATTTTTTTCATTTCAATTTCAATTCAAATGTTCACTTGAATATTTCTTAACACAATGGATTGAAAATTGAAATGAAAAAATTGATGCTTTTTGTTTATTTTGCTCAGAAATACCCCCCCCCCCCACGGCTGTGTGCAATTATTTCACTTTATATATATGTAATGCTTCCAATTTTAAATTTTTTGAATACCTTTGGCCTTTGCATACTAATTATTTGTTTGCTTATTTGTTTATTTATTATATTCGAGTATAAGCCTATTTGAGTATAAGCCTAGTTTTGCTACCGGAGCTGTGGTTCCAGTTGCAAAATTTTGCTCAGTTTATATTCAAGTATAAGCTTAATCTATATAGAAAGGGAAATAATTGCACACAGCCGGGGTGGGGGTGGGGGGAGCCCTTTTCTGAGCAAAATAAACGAATAAGCATCATTTTTTTCATTTCAATTTTCATTTCATTATGTATAGTTTAAAAAAATCTGATTTTGCAGCCTAATCTAGATGAAAATGAACAAAATTTCACAAAAATGGGGGGGGGCTTTTATCAGCAAAATAAACAAATAAGCATTAATGTTTTCATTTCAGTTTTCATATCATTGTGTTCAGAAATGTTCAAATTAGTATACTAGTGAAAAAAGTATTCAAAAAGACCATTCCAGGAGCTAGAACCAACCTTTTTATACTCCGGGTCTAAAAGGACCCTGAGGGTAACAGGTGTAACTTTTTTTGCCCAGCAAAAACTAAGGACACCCTGCATTATCTTTCAACATCGTTCAGTGCAAATTGGGTGCTCTGGGGTAGAGTTCCATTTTTCTACCCCACTGCGCTCCCCCATCTGGGCAGTAGCCTACCCCTGGAACAAACTCTGAGTTCCTGGAGTGTTATGTGCCAGCATTTGAACTTGCCAAGTATCCTTGCATTCCTGTGTGATGTTCTGGATTTATAATCTGTATCTCTTACTCCCCGAACTCCTTACTTTGTTCTTATTTTGCTAGATAAATTTGGGAGTTATTGCCATGCAGCCTTTGTGCAGACAACACTGGGCTGGACTAATTGTGACCAGAGGCTGTTTGAGGTTTTTTGGTGGCAGATTTGGAGCACTAAAAGGGCCAGTTTGAACTGCCAGCTGTTTGTGTTATCTCTGTGCCCTGCCCTGGGTCATCACATAAATGTTGCAGGATCCAATCTGGGTCAGTCACTGGGAACAGAGGTTTAAACTTTTGAGCTTTCGGATTCATGTTAGAGCTCATTCTCAGCAAACTTCTCTTCTGTGTAGGGGACATTCTGGTAGAGAGAAGTTCAATGGGCTCCAACATTTTATTTATTGATTTTGTACAATACACAATGAGGGTTTTAGTGGGTATACACATAGTAAAATACATGATGGAGGTTGTAGAGGATATACTCCTAGTAAAATATATCTAAGAAAGAATAGGTCGGTAGTAAATAAAGCTCTCCTCATCCGGGATTTGATCCTGGATGAGGAGGCCGACCTGGCATGTATTACTGAAACCTGGCTGGGCCCGGAGGGAGGTGTTCCTCTCTCTGAAATTTGCCCAGCCGGGTTTCAGATATGGCATCAACCTCGACCCCAGGGAAGGGGGGAGGAGTGGCTATTGTAGCCAGGGAGAGCCTTTGCCTGCGTAGACTCATTGCTCCGGAAATTGCGGGTTGCGAGTCTCTCTTGATGAAGTTGGACTTAGGGGTTCAGGTGGGCTTATTTCTCATGTACCTGCCTCCCAGCTGCGTATCAAAAGCCCTGCCTGTGCTACTCGAGGAGGTAGCCGGGTTGGCGGTGGAGTTCCCCGGACTCATTGTTCTGGGGGACTTCAACCTGCCGTCACTTGGCGAAACCTCTGGGTTGGCACAGGAGTTCATGGCCACCATGACAGCCGTGGACCTGACTCAAGTAGTACAGGGTCCGACTCACGAGGGAGGGCACGCACCTGACATGGTATTCCTTTCCGAGCAATTGAGTAATGGTCTGAGACTAAGGGGCTTAGAAGTGTTGCCTTTGTCATGGTCAGACCATTTTCTACTACGGCTTGACTTCCTGGCTCCAATCCTCCCCCGCAGGGAGGCGGAACCAATGAAGATGTTCCGCCCCAGACGCCTGATGGACCCAGAGGGCTTTCAGATGGTGCTTGGGGTTATTCCAGAGGCACTCGTCCACAGTTCGGCGGAGTCTCTCGCGGAGGCCTGGAACAGGGCTGCGGCGGAGGCTCTTGACCGGATTGCGCCTTTGCGACCTCTCCGTGGCGTTAGACCCCGTAGAGCCCCATGGTTCAACGAAGAGCTCCGGGAGTTGAAACGCCAAAAGAGACGTCTAGAGAAGCGATGGAGGAAGAGTAGGTCTGAATCCGATCGAACACTTGTAAGAGCTTTTATTAAGACTTACAAAGTGGCGCTCAACGCGGCAAGATGCGCATACCATGCCGCCTTGATTGCATCAGCGGAATCCCGCCCGGCCGCTCTGTTTAGGGTGACCCGCTCCCTTCTTAACCAGGGGGGAGTTGGGGAGCCCTTGCAGAGTAGTGCCGAGGATTTTAACACGTTTTTCGCTGATAAAGTCGCTCAGATCATGGCCGACCTCGACTCCAATTGTAAAACAGAGTCGACTGACAACGAGTCAGTCGAGGTGACTGGGGCACGTACTTGTCCACCTGTCTGGGAAGAGTTTGATCTGGTGACACCTGATGAAGTGGACAAGGCCATTGGAGCTGTGAGTTCCGCCACCTGTTTACTGGATCCGTGTCCCTCCTGGTTGGTTTCGGCCAGCAGGGAGGTGACACGGAGCTGGGCCCAGGAGATTACCAACGCTTCCTTGGGGAGGGGAGTTTTTCCATCACTCTATAAAGAAGCGCTCGTGCGCCCCCTCCTCAAGAAGCCCTCCCTGGACCCAGCTGTGCTTAATAACTATCGTCCAGTCTCCAACCTTCCCTTCATGGGGAAGGTTGTTGAGAAGGTGGTGGCACTCCAGCTCCAGCGGTCCTTGGAAGAAGCCGATTATCTAGGTCCCCAGCAGTCGGGTTTCAGGCCCGGTTACAGCACGGAAACCGCTTTGGTCACGTTGATGGATGATCTCTGGCGGGCCCGGGACAGGGGTTTATCCTCTGTCCTGGTGCTCCTTGACCTCTCAGCGGCTTTCGATACCATCGACCATGGTATCCTTCTGCACCGGCTGGAGGGGTTGGGGGTGGGAGGCACTGTTCTTCAGTGGTTCTCCTCCTACCTCTCTGGCCAGTCGCAGTCGGTGTTAGTGGGGGGTCAGAGGTCGACTCCTAGGTTTCTCCCTTGTGGGGTGCCTCAGGGGTCGGTCCTCTCCCCCCTGCTATTCAACATCTACATGAAACCACTGGGCGAGATCATCCAAGGACATGGGGTGAGGTATCATCAATGTGCGGATGATACCCAGCTTTACATCTCCACCCCATGCCCAGTCAACGAAGCGGCGGAAGTGATGTGCCGGTGCCTGGAGGCTGTTGGGGCCTGGATGGGTGTCAACAGACTCAAGCTCAACCTGGATAAGACGGAGTGGCTGTGGGTTTTGCCTCCCAAGGACAATCCCATCTGTCCGTCCATCACCCTGGGGGGGGGGGAATTATTGACCCCTTCAGAGAGGGTCTGCAACTTGGGCATCCTCCTTGATCCACAGCTCACATTAGAAAAACATCTCTCAGCTGTGATGAGGGGGGCGTTTGCCCAGGTTCGCCTGGTGCACCAGTTGCGGCCCTATCTGGACCGGGACTCATTACTCACAGTCACTCATGCCCTCATCACCTCGAGGTTCGACTACTGTAATGCTCTCTACATGGGGCTACCTTTGAAAAGTGTTCGGAAACTTCAGATCGTGCAGAATGCAGCTGCGAGAGCAGTCATGGGCTTACCTAGGTATGCCCATGTTTCACCATCACTCCGCAGTCTGCATTGGCTGCCGATCAGTTTCCGGTCACAATTCAAAGTGTTGGTTATGACCTTTAAAGCCCTTCATGGCATTGGACCAGAATATCTCCGAGACCGCCTCCTGCCGCACGAATCCCAGCGACCGATTAGGTCCCACAGAGTGGGCCTTCTCCGGGTCCTGTCAACTAAACAATGTCGGTTGGCGGGCCCCAGGGGAAGAGCCTTCTCTGTGGCGGCACCGGCCCTCTGGAACCAACTCCCCCCGGAGATTAGAACTGCCCCTACTCTTCCTGCCTTCCGTAAACTCCTTAAAACCCACCTTTGCCGTCAGGCATGGGGGAACTGAAACATCTCCCCCTGGGCATGTTTAATTTATATATGGTATGCTTGTGTGTATGTCTGTTAGTATATGGGGTCTTTTTTAAATCTTTAAATATTTTAAATTTGTCAGATTATTTATGATTTGTTCCACGTGTTGTGAGCCGCCCCGAGTCTTCGGAGAGGGGCGGCATACAAATCTAAGTAATAAATAAATAAATAAATAATAAGATATAGGAATAGAACATAGAAGAAGAGATATAGGAATAGAAGAAAGGTATAGGAGACATAGGAGAGCAATAGGACAGGGGACTGAAGGCACTCTAGTGCGCTTATGTACGCCCCTTACTGACCTCTTAGGAACCTGGATAGGTCAACCATGGATAATCTAAGGGTAAAGTGTTGGGGGTTTGGGGATGACACTATGGAGTCCGGTAATGAGTTCCACGCTTCGACAACATGACAACATGAGTCTAAAAGCTTGGAAGACTAAACCTCTGGTCCCAGTGATTGACTCAGATTGGATCCTGCAAAAGTCTAAGCATTATTGATCCCACATGCTTATAAAAGCGTGTGTGTGTGTGTGTGTGTGTGTGTGCTTGTAAGAGAGAGACACACACAGAGAGATACAGAGAATGAGAGTTCATGGTAGAGTAGGCTGTTCAAAACAAGGCATGTGACATATCTGTGGAAGATTCTTATAGCTGATTCTGCTTTCAATATATGAGTATGCATGCATGCACACACATACACAAACCAACACATACGGTATATACATGCCATTTTAGCACTACTATTATAGTTTCTTGTTAAGAATGCCCCTTCTGCTTCTTGCCTACACTACCATCTCACCTTTCTTTCCCAGTGAAACCTCTCCCCACACAAATATTACACTAGATGTTAATGTTAATGAGGCTATATGAATGGCTATATAAACCTTCTGTCCTTCCGTCCCATGTCCAATTGTCTCTCCTATATTTTATATATCTTTTCTCCCATCCATATATCCTTCCTCTACTCTTCATTGATGTATTCTATTCCCATATCTCTTCTTCTATCCCTTCCCCGATATTTACTACTACACATTTTCATTCTCCTTAACTTTCAATTTGTATTGGACAAAATAAATAAATAAATAAATAAATAAATAAAATAAAAGTCAGATTGACAGACAGAAGTTGACACTGAGAAAACACATCAATTTTCTTGCAGATATTTTATTATTATGCAGCTGTGCACCAAGGCAACTGATGTGAGCAAAGATGATGGGAGGGGGGAGAGGCAGGGAATAATTCTGCTGCAATGATGAAAGGGTTAATGATGAGACAATAGAATTGTGTTGCTATGTGCAGCAGCAAGTGCTTAAAAAAAAAAAAACCTACCACCCCTTATTAGGCAAAAGATGGTTTAAGCCAAAACGCACATGCTGACGTCCAACTATCTCCAGAGAATCAATGATGTGTTTGTAAATGTGTGTGCATGTGTGTGTGTGTGTGTGCATGTGTGTGTGATCAGCGTACAATTTCACAGCTAAATTTAGGGACTGTGCATCCTATGAAAATGGCACCTCATCATGACTAATTACCAATAAAAAAATCTGTGGTTGCCTAAAGGTTTAATTATTTGTTCTCCAAGGTTTTGATTAAATTAACACTCTTCACCTAAGGACAAAAATATATAGCAGAAATATATCTTGGATGCTGTTTCTTCACAAAGGATTATGTTCCAGCAAAGCGGGTAAGACTGTAGTATCTTTGCTGTTAAAGAAATGCAATAAGGGACAGCTTGCAAATAAATCTGTTCTCTTGTGTAGGAATATACTATTTGACTATTACGGAGCTCTCTCCAAGGCTATCCATATTGGCTATTTTTTTAAAAAAAAGAAAAACCTTGCATATATAGCATAAATGAATTCCATTAAAAAAGAAGTTATATAGAATGAAGGAAAGGCATGTTAAAATCAGGCTGAATTAACTATTCATGTACTACTCAGCGGTGGTTTTCACATGATTGAATTCCCTGCTCTTTGCTAACAAGAATTTTCAAGCTGTGGCTGCTGGATGCATACACGTTTAATAGTTGCCCTATTGAACAAAGTAGGATTTGCTTCTGAGCAAATCTACATGGAAGGGTGCTTTCTACTTTATTTTGTTGGATAAGTTAGCAAAATCATGGGAAGGAGCTATGTTCTAAGACAAAAATATTAGGGCCATCAATATGAGGGAGTACAACTATAGGGACAGAAAATTCTGATATGAAAAAGGAGTTCTGCGACAGAGATCAAGATATAAAGAAGAATATCACAACAACTACATTTTAGTAAAGAAAGTACATGTAATCCTCAACTCATGACCACAATTGAGCCCAAAATTTCCGTTGCTAAGTAAAACATTGGTTAAGTGGGTTTTGCTCCATATTTTTTTTCTTGCCACAGTTGTTTAGCGAAACACTGCAGTTGATAAATTGTTAAGTGAAACTGATTTTACCTGCAATAAGGTCGCAAAAGGGGATCACGTGACCTCTGAACATGGCAACCATCATAAATATAAGCCAGTTGCCAAGCATCCGAATTCTTTTCACATTAACATGGGGACATTGCGATGGTCGTAAGTGTGAAAAACAGTCCTAACACAATTTTTTCCTGCATGTTGTAACTTTGAATGGACACTAAAATGAATGGTTGTAAGTCAACAATGACTTGTAAAGAAGGTGCATCTTCTCTCATTCTGAGCACTAATGTGTGTGTGTGTGTGTATTTATATATAGAGAGACATACACACACACACACACACAGAGATATATATATATATATATATATATACATACATACATACATACATACATACATACATACATACATACATATATATATATATATATATATATATATATATATAAAACATGTTTTTGCTGAATTTGAAAATTAAGGGAGACTAGGATAGATCTATTTTGGCCTTATTTTGGCCTCATCAGCTAGACTTGAACTTGCAACCTTTGCCTTGTAAGGCAGAGAATTAACCTCTAGGCTACAGTATACAATCCCTTCAACTCTGTACCAGAGAGGGGTTACATGTTTTTTGTGTCGAATCATCAGTGATTCGACACATACGGGAATGGTCAGGAACACACTGGTAGCAAAATTTGGAGCTCCACCCCAGAGCACCCAATTTGCACTGAAAGATGTTGAAACAAAATGCACAAGCCGTGCCCACAGTGTGGTAGTAAAAATGTTGGTAGCCCATCAATGCGAATCACCCTGGTATATTGAAGGAACATCACAGCTCCTTTTTTGCCTCTCAGCCCAACCCAGGGCCATTTCCATGGGAGTTAATTTATTCATAGCCGACAAACTATATTCTGTATGTGTCACATGCTTTGCTGAATTTGAAAATTAAAGGAGACTAGGATAGATCTATTTCGGCCTTATTTTGTCCTCAGCAGCTAGCCATACCCTCACTGGGACTTGAACTTGCAGACTTTGCCTTGTAAGGCACGGAATTAACCTCTAGGCTACAGTATCCAATCCCTTCAGCTCTGTACCAGGGAAGGGTTACATGTTTTTTTGTTTGCATTTCACATTCACAAAAGAAGTAGGATATGCCACTCTTATCCTCCTCCTAGTTATGTTATGTCTAAGCAGTGAGCAATTTCAAATTATTGGTTCACTTGGAAAGAAGTATCTCTGGAGAACCTGTGATTTGGTACTACATGAATTTATATATAATTAGTGAAGCAACTGAAACCACACACTGAGGCATTCCTTAATATAGTATCTCCAGAATAAGACCTAGCATCCTATGATGCTTCACATTCTTCAAATCCCAACTCAGCCCTTTCTGTCTCTTAGATCTGACTCAAACAGTTTTTAATTGGAGAAAAACATGTTTCAGTCCTAATACCTCCTTTCCAAAGGTGGTTAAAATGTAATCCAAAAATTAATAGTCCTGCTTTGTTTATCTGTAATGTATCTTACAAAATATAAATATAATAAGCTGCAATAATGATTATAATTATCATGGTGCGATTGATTCATCCCATTCCTCTATAGGTCCCAGCTATTTGTTGAACCGCTTCATCCCACTAACCACTTTGTTCCACAAATTGCTTCATTCCACTGGGATGAACCACCCATCTTATCATGCTGAGAGCGACTACTTCAGATTTTATCGGTCAAAGGACTCTGACTATCAGGATCCAGAAACAGCAGCTCAAGCCCTTAAGAACATCTCCCACATTCCTTTTCTTCCACAAGATCTCGGCTCATTGACCTGCAGAACAAATGAAGGTGTTTCATACTGAAGGTGACTAATGGATTCATGGCAGACTCTATCTCTCCCCCATCTGTGCATCTTTTTGGTTACCATTAGTGATGGGTGAACCCAAACATGTTTATTTTTACGTGAAAGAACCGCTCTTTGCTTGCAGCGCCGCTGCGGCACCCTTTCACGTAAAAATAACAATGTTTATTTTTACTTGAAGACCTCCCTTTGAAGGAGTTGGGGAATCCCTCCCACGAAGATATTCTGGGGGCGGAGCTTTGACATCATCGGGAGGTTGCTAAGGACACCAAGGTGATCACTTCCTGGATTCCATGGAATCCTGAAAGTGATCACCTTGGCACCCTTAGCAACCTGCCGGTGACGTCAAAGCTCTGAACGCCGAACATGACCCCGAACTTTGCCCGAAGTTTCAAAAAAATTCAGGTTTGTGTTCTGCGTACTGAACACCACAAAATTCGGTACGGACCCAAATTGTGCGAGTTCGGTTCGCCCATCACTAGTTACCATATTGATACATTCTTGTGTTCTTTTTCATTGTTTATTTTATTGTCATTATTTTATTTCTGTTCTATTTACATTCTTGTTAATGAAGGCAAATATACATGTCCCAGGATTATGTTGCAGTATCCAATCTGAATTGGTCACCAGGACCAGAAGTTTATTCTTTCAAACAAAATAGGGTTGCTCTTCTTAATTCTGTAGGATGTGTTCCTGAGATTGAGACATTCATTGAGGATAGACTTCAACACGAGTCTGAAAGCTTAGAAGTGACCAACCTAGTGACCAACTCAGTGACCTAGTGACCAACTCAGATTGGATCCTGTTTATGCTCTTTTCAGTTATTCATTTTTATTGTTGTAAGCTGCCTAGCATAGCCTTATGGCCTAGCGTAGCCCCATGGCAACACAGACAGGAAATATATTTAACAAATAAATTAATATTTAGTATTTGTCTTGATAGACCTGTTTTGACATTTGAGAATTAGAAATGACCTCTCTATGGAGCCTACTTATAATTCAATCATATTAAAGCTCATTTTCTGAAGGAAGTACCACCCTAGATAATTGACCAATATTCCATGTACAGTGGAACCCCGACATAAGAGCTGCTCTACTTAAGAGCAACTCGAGATAAGAGCTGGGAGGGGAGAGATATTTTTGTTCTACTTACAAGCCCAAATTCGAGATACAAGCGCCAAGGAGCTGTCTCCTGAAGCCAAACGCTAACTTCTGCGTTCGGCTTCAGGAGACAGCTGTGAAGCGGCGCGCGTGTTTTAAAAGGTTGCAGCCGGCCTGGGGGGCTCGGGGGGGTGCTTGCAGCTTTCTTTCTTGCTCTTTTTCTTTCTCTCTTTTACCTTCCCTTCCTCTATTTATTCTTTTCTTTCTCCTTCCCACCTTCTTCCCTCCCTCCCTCCGTTCACTCATTCCTCTCTTACTCTCCCCTTTCATAAGTTTCCTTGCTTCCTTCCTCTGTTCCTGTCCCTTCCCCCTTTCTTTCTTTCTTTCTTTCTTGCTCTTTTTCTTTCTCTCTTTTACCTTCCCTTCCTCTATTTCTTCTTTTCTTTCTCCTTCCCACCTTCTTCCCTCCCTCCCTCCCTTCACTCATTCCTCTCTTACTCTCCCCTTTCATAAGTTTCCTTGCTTCCTTCCTCTGTTCCTGTCCCTTCCCTCTTTCCTTCCTTCCTTCCCACCCTCCGTCCATTCATTCACCCATTCCTCTCTTGATCGCTTAAAGCCGGTCCCTGGTGCAAAAAGGGTTGGGGACCTCTGTCCTACAGGATTGGGTGGCAGAGAAGTTGAACATATGTAAATTTAAAAGTTTAAGAAAGTTTACAAGTTAAGTGAAAGAAACTTCATTATTCATTTATATGTACATGTACATTTCTTCATTAAAAACATGTCTTTCTGCATAATTTAGACTAACTTTGTGAGTTTTTTTGAGGGCTGGAACCAATTAAAATTATTTACATTAATTCCTATGGGGAAAAGTCGTTCGAGATAAGAGCTGCTCGACTTAAGAGCCCAGGTCCGGAACGAATTAAACTCGTATCTCGAGGTACCACTGTATTCAATATTAATATCTTAGGCAACGAATGATAATCAATTTATGTCAGTCCAAGGATTCCAAGATTCCCCAGTTATTTGTCTAAAGAAAAAAATAAATCAAACAAAGAAATAATATGTAAGTTTTATAAACTAATGCAATAATTATTATATCAGCAACTTGAACCATTATGTTATCACCTATCAGTGTTTACCATGTGGCTATATATTAAGTTTCAAATGTGTTATTTTTTAAAAAAATACTAGCATGATTCTCTCAAGATCTCAGGGCTAGTTTTGAAGATGCCAGATGTAGTTTGATGCCAAGAATGTGAAAAGAGTAGTGCTAAGCCAGACCAATGATTCATTTTACAGTACACCATAGTGTTTTCCATGTTATTTATCCAGACCATAAAGTTCCAGATCCAAGATCTTTTAGTTAGACCTATGATTGAAATATGTATCAAAGATAATATTTCCAAAGCAGGAAATCTCATGTCAGGATAACCTTGTGACATGACCATTCTACTCATTCTCACTAGGTTTAATTATTCTGTCTATGCTTTTATTATAAGTGAGCTTGTATTCGATATTTTAAGCCCTAAGAGTGCAAAAATGACTATAATGTATTAGAAGGACCACGTCTTTTCTTTCCACTTTATTCCATCAGCTTAATTGTCATTACTGTTTGACCAGTGTTTCCACAAAAGAATAAAAAGCTACATAGGTACAAACAGGAACTACATGTGACCCTTAAATGTCTCTAAATAAAGAATCTATGTGCTATACTACAACCTGTGACTTGGCACACAGATTTTCTTTAAAAAAAGAAAAAGGAATCGGTTCTTCTTTAAGTGTTGAGTATCTCTTATTATCTAATACACCTAGTTTGGTTGAAATGTTGAAAAATAAGAGTTCTGATTGCCAAAACATTGTTTTACTCAAATTTATTGCAAGTTAACATAAGTTAATTTACTAGCAAAAACTCAGTAATAAGCCATGCAGCAATGACAAAAAACAACAACAACATAATGCCACATACCCATTGTTATTTATAACAAATATAGGCTTAGACTAAGTTTTCACACAGAAAACTGTCTAATGCTAACTTGCTGAGAATTATATATGACTTAAAAATACTGACCTGCCATTGAGTTGAAAGTTCATGCAGCTGATACTGAGATGAAGTATTTAAAGAATGCTGAATTTGCACCAAAACAATGTCTCCCTAATTCTTATATATATGGACATAGGAGCACGCATGGATTCTCTTCCTTAAAGAATAAAATACATGAAATACATACTGGTACATATAAAATACATAGAAGCTGGATGGAATAGCCAACATTCCAGAAGAAAGGCTGAAGATAAAGAAGGATCTGAAAGACTTAAATATTGATCCCTGTGGTGGTACAGTGCTTAGAATGCAGTATTGCAGGCCAACTCTGCCCATTGCAAGGAGTTTGATTCTGACTGGCTAAGGATTTAATGCTTAAAACTGATTAAGCATTAGCCCATTTACACATTTTTACAGTACTGATTAGGAAAGGCAAGAGGTATTAGAGATGACCAGTATGGTAGATGAGTTCATGGATAGTATAATTTTCTCCTTTTTTAAAAAAAAAGTTTTTTGTAATTGAAATGATCTTTTATAGAATAAAAGCTATACAAATTCAAAGGCAACTGAAGAAAAGTAACAAGTAAATAAGAAGGAAATAAAAGAGAAAGACCAGAAAAGAAAGAAAAAGGAAAAAATAAAGAGATATAAAAGAATGGCTTCTGATCTTTACAGCAGTATAAAAGCATTTATATTTTATCTTTTCTATCTTTAGTTACCATATTTTTCAGAGTATAAGACACACCTTAGTTTTGGGGGAGGGAAATAAGGGGGCGGAATCTACCTACCAAATAGTCATCTGGCTAGCATCCTTACTCTGGTTAGCTGCAGCACATTATTTTATCCCCTGGTTAGGGCTTGAAAAGAACTCTTTGGAGGGAGTAGCAATGTAAACAAGCCTGCAAGCTGGGAAGAGCTGGAAAGATTGTTAGTACCTTGTTAGGACTGGGGGTAAAAAAGCTTTGAAAAAAAGCTACATTCTGAGTATATGATGCACCCAAATTTTCAGCCTCTTTTAGGGAGGAAAGGTGCAACTTAAACTCCAAAAATACGGTGTATTATAATATTCTTATATATTCTACCTTTTCTAATCACCAAATCAATGTATCACATGTTTATTTTATTTATTTATTACTTGGATTCATATGCTGCCCCTCTCCGAGGACTCGGGGCGGCTTACAACATATAAAAAGGCAATATACATCAAAATCCAATAAATTAAAATTAGAAATTACATTTAAAAACTAAGGAACCAATTAAAATACATATCCATTCAATCAACAAACACACTATACATTCATTGGCTAGGGGGCAGAATCTAATGACCCCAAGCTTGGTGGCATAGGTGAGTCTTTAGACTCTTATGAAAGGCGAGGAGGATTGGGGCAGTATGAATCTCTGAGCGGAGCTGATTCCAGAGGGCCATGGTCCCCACAAAGAAGGCTCTTCCCCTAGGTCCCACCAAGTAACATTGTTGATGGGACATGTAGAAGGCTGATTCTCTGGGACCTAACCGGTCACTGGGATTCATGTCACAGGAGGTGGTCCTGTAAATAATCTGGTCCCATGCCATGTAGGGCTTTATAGGTCATAACCAACACTTTGAATTGACTCCAGAAACCAATTGGCAGCCAGTGCAGAGCACGTAGTGTTTAAGAGATGTAAGCATATCTGGGTAGTCCCATGACTGCTCGTGCTGCTGCATTCTGCACAATTTGTAGTTTCTGAATACTCTTCAAAGGTAGCCCCATGTAGAGAGCATTGCAGTAGTCGAACCTTGAGGAGATAAGGGTATAAGTGACTGTGAGTAAGGACTCCCTGATCAGATAGGGCCGCAACTGGTGCACCAGGCGAACCTGGGCAAATGCCCCCCTCGCCACAGCCAATAAATGATGTTCCAAAGTCAGCTGAGGATAAAGAGGACACCCAAGTTGTGGACCCTCTCTGAAAGGGTCAGAAGTTCTTCCCCCCATGGTAATGGATGGACAGATGGAGGTGTCCTTGGGAGGCAGAACCCACAGCTAGTCCATCTTGTCGGGATTGAATTTTAGCCTGTTGGCACCCATCCAGACCCTTCGGAACCATCTTTTGCCGCATGAATCCCAGCAACCAATTAGGTCCCACAGATTGGCCTTCTCCGGGTCCCATCAACTAAACAATGTCATTTGGCAGGCCCCAGGGGGAGAACCTTCTCTGTGGTGGCCCCGGCCCTTTGGAATCAACTTCCCCCAGACATTAGAACCGTCCCCACCCTCCTTGGCTTTCGTAAATTGCTAAAGACCCATCTATGTTGCCAGGCATGGGGGAATTAAGATATCCCCAGGCATATATAGTTTATGCATTGAATGATTGTGTTGCATGGTTTTAATGCTGGGTTTTAAATGTTTTTTAATACTAGATTTGTTACACTGTGTTATTTTGTTGTGAGCCGCTCTGAGTCCACAGAGAGGGGCGGCATACAAATCTAATAAATTGTTGTTGTTGTTGTTGTTGTTGTTATTATTATTATTATTATTATTATTATTATTATTATTATTATCATCATCAGCCTCCAGACACTGGCACATTACTTCCACTGTTTCATTGAGTAGACTTGGGGTGGAGATGTATAGCTGAGCATACTGATGGTAAGTCACCCCGTGTCCTCGGATGATCTCACCCAATGTTCATTTTTTTCTGTTTTCAATAAACAGCCCATAAAGAATTTATAGTTGCTAATTATTTGTGCTTTTTTGTGAAGTATAAATCAATTTTATCTATATAATAAAAAATATAGTCATTTTTAAAATTGAAATTAAATCTTGGCCTTTGTACAGCTAGACCTCAGGTTACAACCATAATTGAGTCCAAAATTTCTGTTGTTAAGTGACACAATTATTGAGTGAACTTTGCCCCATGTTACGACCTTTCTTGCCACAGATATTAAGCAAATCACTGTTGTTAGGTTAGGAATGCGGCTTTTAAGTAAATCAGGATTCCCCATTGACTTTGCTTGTCAAGTGGTGACAAGTGATCACCTGACCCTGGGGCATTACAACCATCATAAATATGAACCTGTTGCCAATATCCAAATTTTGATCATGTGACTACAGGGATACTGCAACAATCATAAGTCACTTTTTTCAGTGCCATTGTAACTTCAAAGAGTCACTAAATGAATCCTTGTAAGTTGAGCACTACTGTAATGCTTCCATCCCAGTTCCCATCTATCAGTGTGATGAGACTGATTATCTGCAAATGGCTGTATCAGCAGTGTGTTGATCCTGGTTCAGCCCGGTTATGTGAACCGGTAGAGGCAGCAGCGAGAGGCTCTGCCCACCTACCCAGGATGCATCTGCAGATGTGCAGCAGCAATTTATTTGTTTGTTTGTTTGTTTGTTTGTTTGTTTGTTTATTCATCCAATACACAAATACATAGGAAGAAAAATAGACATGTAGTAACATATATAAGGGTAAAGTGAACTTAGAGGAGAGGATATATGAAAGAAAGAAAATATATATCATAAGTGAGAGAAAGGAAAGACAATTGGACAGGGAACGAAAGGCACACCAGTGCATTTATGTATGCCCCTTACTGGCCTCTTAGGAACCTGGAGAGGTCAATCATGGAGAGTCGAAGGGAGAAATGTTGGGGGTTAGGGGTTGACACAATTGAGTCCGGCAATGAGTTCCACGCTTCGATAACTCGATTGTTGAAATCATATTTTTTACAGTCAAGTTTGGAGCGGTTCGTATTAAGTTTGAATCTGTTGTGTGCTCTTGTGTTGTTGCGGTTGAAGCTGAAGTAGTCATTGACCGGTAGGACGTTGCAGCATATGATCTTGTGGGCAATACTCAAATCGTGTTTTAGGCGCCGTAGTTCTAGGCTTTCTAGGCCCAGGATTGTTAGTCTATTTTCGTAGGCTATTCTGTTTCGAGTGGAGGAGTGAAGGGCTCTTCTGGTGAAATATCTTTGGACATTTTCAAGGGTGTTGATGTCTGAGATGTGGTATGGGTTCCAGACAGATAAGCAGTAGTCTAGGATGGGTCTGGTAAAAGTTATGTAGGCTCTTGTGAGTAGTGTGAGATTGTCTGAGCAGAAGCTGCGTAGGATCAGGTGTGTGTGTTGTAGAATCAGTTGTTGGTGTTCATGTGTGGATTTTGCTCTTTTAATTTCTATTCCAAAACTGTGATTCTGAGATTGCAACTGAATATGCATACAGTTCTGTATAAACTGAGGCTGGCCATTCACTGCAATGTTATACACAAAGGAGATTTGGCAGTTTGGATGACATTTGAAGTAATTAATTTCTCCCCAAGGAAAATCCACTTCGCCAGGATCATGTTTCTATTGCTGATAGCAAGTAAATTAAAGATAAGCCTTAGAAGAAGTGTTATATGGAATTTTAATTCCCATGTCATTGGTGACGATTGGCCAAGAATTCTATGGCAGTTCCTTTATTATCAGCCTGTACTGTTGCAGATGGAAGCAGCAGTAGTACAATTATTTCATTGTGCTTTCCAGACCGCAATATTAAATACTAATACAATAATTATAATGTTACTTCTGCAAACTGGTTCCTCATTAATTTCCTTTAATTTGGCTCCATTTTTGCTTCTCACTGTGCAACCATAAGGATGACTATTCCTATTAGATTCTGTGCTTTTTATTAGTCCTTTAAGTATTCTTGAGAAGAATACAATAGGCGAAGCAAGGCCTATTGGAAAGGTAAAGGAACAAACTACAGGCCGCAAAACATAGAAGCCCCAGCTCTAATGCTGGTCCCCCCCCCCCCACTCTTCTTACTACTCTTTTCTTTTATTTTTCTACTCTTCCTCCTCTTGTATTTCTTTCCTTTCTTTCTAAATCCCTTTTTTTTTCTTTCCCTCTCCTTCCCCAATCACGCATGCTATATAAGTAAACTATAATTGCTAGAATGTACATTATATATATTCCCTTTACTTTTCTGTACCCTGTTTTTACCAATAAATAATTTCTATTAAAAAAAAGGGAAAAAAAAGAAAAGGTAAAGGAACAATTCTTTCCCTCAGAAAAGAATTTACTACTGCTAGAACCCACTCACATAACACCACTGGGTGCTTTCACAGGCCAAGAGGGGCATGGATTTAAATTCACAGGCCAGGAGGGGTATGGATTTAAAGGACAGATGAGTAAGATCACAGTCCTAAGGACCTTATCCACTTCCTCAGGTCCAACATGTTCAAACTCTTCCCAGATAATGGGGAAAGGCCTGAGAGCAAATCTGAGTAATTTTGTTTGACAGATGTTTTAAGTATTCTTGAGAAGTATACAATATGTATGTTCTGTCGGGCTCTCTGGTAGAATCCTACCAAAAATTCACAGGTACAAATTTCAGACACACACAAGTTTGAAAATTCAAAACAATGTTCTTTATAATGAAAATTCACTTAAACCAAGCCCTCTTTTGGTATAGCAAAGAGCACTCGTCTCCAAAAAAACTAATAATTTGTACAAGTCCCTTATCAGTTCTGTGATACTTAGCTTGCAGCTGTGAGGCAATTCACAGTCCTTCTTCTTTCACAAAGTGAAACACATTTTGCTCTGGTTTAGTTTCAAAGCAGGGAAAAATCAGCACACAAAAAGTCAAAGTCAGTAAAGCAGTCACAAAACACAATGATCAGATAATCCTCCACAATGGCCAAACTCACAGGCTGCTATTTATAGCAGCCTCACTAATTACCACAGCCCCACCCAACCACAGGTGGCCTCATTTTCTTTGATAATAATCTCTCAGTTGTTGTTGCCTATGCATCGCTCTCCGCATGCGTGGCTGTATCATTAACTCTTGTTCTGAATCCAAGGAGGAGCTAGATAATTGATCTCCTTCTGAGCTGTCTGCCCCACTCTCCTCCTCCCTGTCACTTATGTCTTCTTGGCCAGAGGAGCCTTCATCAGCAGATTCCACCAGGGGCAAAACAGGCCTGCAGCATGTGGATGTCTCCCCCACATCCACAGTCCTTGGGGCAGGAGCTGGGCCAGAGCTAACCACAACAATGTATTGAAAAGATGTGAGCATATTTCTCCACATGCCCCTGCAAAAGGATCCCTGGGACCCCTTTACCTGCTGAGTGCACATTTATTATCACAGGGTAGGCCTTAATAGTAGTTTTAATCCGTGTTAAATCAAATTCATTTTTGGTTGAGTGCCAATGAAACTTTTGATATCTCTTTCCTCTCATCCTCCACCCCCATTTCTACTGTAAATCATGGGGAGTGGCAGGATTCCCAAGAGGCAAGAGGTTGCCCAGGCATAATCCAATGCAATGGTTCAGCCATCCCCTTGGGCCAAGCACTAACAAATCCTTCCAATGGACCATGCAGCAGAACATAACCAAAATATATCTGAATCCAATAGCTGTCAGGGCCAGTACAATTTAATGGCTCTGCTTCCCTGCAGTGGATTGTGGAACTGAAGAATCACATGTCTACGGTTCACCTCACCCCATTCCTAAGAGGTATGTAAGGGCTGTGCATAAGTGCACCAATGTGCCTATTGTCCCTGTCCTAATGTTTCTATGTATTCATAACCATCTCATGTATACCTGTTTATACTTTTACTGTAATTTTATATATGCTTGACAAAAATAAATAAAAAAATAAGGTACCTTGATTTCAGTTCCTATAGCCACTGCTCTGACAAGAACAGCAGATCACTAGTTGAAATAGGCATGTAAAGTTAAGGTTTCTCAAAATTGGTGTCCATATGATAGACCTAGCTATCTCTGAACATGAGCTGCTAGCCTAAGGATATACCCAAATAATTGGTCTCCCTAAATGTATTGCGTATCTTTCCACTCAAACTGGAAATAATTGGCATGTACTGTTTCTCTCCCAGAGAACTGCCATCTGTACACCTAAGCAAAAAGATCTAATTTGTCCTCAGTGACGACAGCATTAACAGAGGTAAAAAAGGAAATATTATTCTTAGCAGAATTGGAGTTTTTCCTCCTACGCTAACAGCTGGTAAGCTCCTCTGGGGTACAGGTTAGCCAGGTAAGAAAAATGACCCTTTGTAGTTCACATTGGTCTATGTACACTATGGCAATTAAAAAAAAACTAATGATGATTTATGGGGATTTAAAAGGTTGACTTAAAGAAAAAATGTACAGCTATAGATAGTATGCAAGGTCATGACCTTGAAGATTCATTATGTCCATACCAACTGTTTATTAGCTACCAGATCCATTTTTTCAGTGTAGAACCTCAGTTTTCATCCATCGGAATTCCAGCAGGTTCATTATTCACGAACGTACATCAAAAGTCTTCAGTTCATCTCAGATGCTCAATTCTATGATGGAGGTTGGGAATAATTAAGATAAATAAATAAATAAATGGACTACTTCTCTACTTCTACTGGCAAGAAGAAAGTTGAGAAGGAGTTGTCACCAGTACTTTTCTGAGATTCAACCTTTTTCCCCAACTACTTGAGAACTGGGTTAGAGTGCTACCCAAATATGTATTTATGCCGCCCACCACCCAGTAATGGGCTGCTGCCCCCGCGGGGGGGATGCAGAGGGAGTAGTAAATTTATGCACCATTTATTGAATACTTAATAGTTTTTTATTGTCCCTCCTTTTCTAGTAGTATCTTAGTGTGATCCATAATTACTTTTAAAATAGGAAATAATTAAATAGTATTTATTTATTAGATGTATTTATTTATTAGATTTGTATGCCACCCCTCTCCTAAGACTCGTATGCTTTTACCCATAAACACTTTAATAATTTTAATCATTATCTAGAACTGAACTTTTATAGCAATTAAACAAAATTGAGCTACTTGCTTAATCTGTTATTATACTGAACCTTGTGGGTTCAGTACAAAACCTTAAAATGTTACCGTGCTCCTCAACAAATAATCATTTGCCCTTTTAGTGGCTATTCAAATAATGTGACTTAATCAACTGAAAAAGAGTACAAACACCTATTTGAAAACTTATCTTGGTTGGTAAGCCATTCCCACCCAGTCACATGACCTTTAAACCACCCCCGGAACATGATTGTCAAGCCACTCCTGCCTGGTCACATGACTGGCAAGCCACTCCTACTCGGTCACATGACCATCAAGCCACTCACACAAAATAAGCCACACCCACAGAGTGGCAATACAATTTTGGGCAGCCCATCACTGTTACCTATTCTTGAACAAGGAAATTAGAGAAACGTATATGCAGGCCTGGCAACTTGTAGTATGGATGAGGAAGAACAGAAAACCTCCTTTCCTGGGAAAAAAGCTTTTTTCAAGGTTAATAGGCCCCAGCAATTTTTGAGTTAAACAGTTAATTTTGCCAGCTTCTGGATCTACTGCAAGAACCTCAACTTATCCTATTGAAATGTCATTGGCAGAAATAACTTGAATATTATTTTCCCCAGAGGCCAACTCAATGCACTATTCTGTCATAGTGATAACACCATTATGTGGTACATATTCAGAAAAAAATTCTACTAAATAAAGAAGAAAAATATCTGAAATAATCAATACAAGCAACAGGAAACCTTGATATTCTTGGCTGACATGCTACAGCAGGGAGATGGGAACTCTCAGTCATGATTCTTGTTGGATGTCTTTTGTTCATGCCTTTATGCTAAGGATAATGCAAAATTATCTAACACTTCTGCAAAATGATTTCTGACATTTTCCTTGAAAATCTTCATCATTATATTGTGGAAACTAATTGGCTTTGTTCTTCTTTAGCTTGATTTGGAACTTGCATGTGAGCAGTTTGTGAACTCTTTCACAATCAGCCTCTTACCCCTTATAACAAACTATATTTTTGTATCTCCAAAAATATGGTTTGTTTCATTTTTATGTATTCCATTTACTGGTATATGTATGGTATTTAGATTGTTTAAAGACTGTGTTAACTAAAGTATTTCCTTGGCAGAAACCAGTATTGTAAGTCCTTCCCCCATTTCATTTTTATTTCCTTGGTCATATAGTAAACTTCAACTACATTTTCCTTCTCACTCATTTTCAACTTTGTCATTCCGACACGAACAATATTTTGTGCGTGCATGTTCTGTTAATTTCTAATTGAATAGTCATCATCACCAACCCAAATGTTATCTGAATACCAGCTAGTTACTTGCACGAAACACAGAGTCATCTTATGGCAAACAGGTGGCAATAATTATAAATAAATAATATTTAAATATTATGAATATTTAATGTTTAATATTAATATTAAAACATTGTTTGAATATTATGAATATTTAATATTAATACTAATTTAATATTTAATATTAAAATGAAGCTTAAAAAGGAATTGAGCAGTACTGTATGTATTTTCAATTCCTTCACTTCAGCCACTGACACGTTTCTGCCAGCATATGCTTACAGGAAAGGATTTAGGACATGTTAAAGGAATGTGGCAGTTATGTTGTCCAACATGCTCAATGGCAATCAAAGTATGTTGGATGGCACACATAATCCCCAATTCAGTTTATAGTCACTCACTGATGCACACACAGCTTGTTGAATTATGTAAATCTTGTAAGACCCCTTTGCTTTCTACCTGATTCTTTCCATATAGAGGAAGCTACAACTGCAACAAGTCTATGGAGAGGGGCGGCATATCAATCAATCAATCAATAAATCAATCAATCAATCAGACAAACAAACAAACAAACAAACACAGCACACACACTTTCAACCAAATCTTAAGACATGTCAGGTTCTTTCGGAATGCACAGAGACCCAATGAATTTAAAGTGGCAGCAAAAACCCTAGACACACATACAAACTGGGAGAAACCACACTTAACAGTAGCAACTATCAGAGAGATCTCGGAATTTTGGTGGATAACCAACTAATTATGAGCCAGCAATGTGAAGCAGTGGCTAAAAAAGCCAACACAATCTTAAGCTGCATCAACAGAGAGATACACTCCAAGACTAGGGGGGGTACTAATTCCACACTATAATGCCCTAATCAGACCACACCTAGAGTACTGCATTCATTTTTTGTCAGTTCACTATGAAAAGGACATTGAAACTCTAGAGAAAGCACTGAAGAGAGCAACCAGAATAATAACAGGACTGGAAACCAATACATACGAAGAGAGGTTGCTAGAACTGGGCATGGATAGTCTAGCAAAAAGGAGGACCAGGGGGACATGATTGCAGTACACAAGTACCTGAGGGATTGCCACAGAGAGGAGGGGAATCACACTATTTTCCAGGACACCAGTGGGCCAGACCAGGAACAACGGATGGAAACTGACCAAGGAGAGATTCAACCTGGAAATAAGGAAGAACATTCTGACAGTGAGAGCAATCAAGTAGTGGAATGGCCTGCCAGCATAGGTTATGAATGCCCTAACACTTGACACATTCAAAAAGAGATTGGACTGCCATTTGACTGGGGTAGTGTACTGTCTCCTGCTTGAGCAGGGGGTTGGACTAGATGACCTGCAAGGTCCCTTTCAACACAAACAAACAACCAAACAAATAAATTTTGCTGGTTACAATATATATTTGCTCTTTCTATCTCTCACACCCACCCACAAATACTCCTCCCCACTTTACCTATGATGTACCTAACTAGACTGCCGAACACTAGCTAGAGAGATGGAAGGTTCCAAGTTTTGATTCAGAATGACTAAAAGAGTGGGCCAGCTCACAACAACAAGCGTAAGGTTTGAACAACAAACTCAAAGACTCAAGATCCATCCCACCATTAAAAGGGCCAAACAGGAAAGACTGTAGAGCTTCAGGATCCTTTTTACCTCCAAAAGTCCTTGCCTAGTTAATTCACAAGTCTGATAGTTATTGATGGGATAGGGGGTGGGATTATAAGCACCCAACCTCCTTAGACTGCTTCTGGTGATATTTCTCATTTTACTTTAATGGCTTGTTTCTTTTTTATTTACATTCCCCAAGGGATTTTTTAAAACAAGATTCCTGGCTTTTGTGCTCTCTGTTTAGTGCCTGCTTCATTTTCAGTTTATGGTAGCTCAGCCTAGTATCACTATACAACACATAGATTGCTTATCAGGTAGGAGTGGTATGGTTAGATTGCAAAATGTAATCCTTTGATTAGAAAAATGAAAAGCTGTACAGAAGTCTAATGTATTGGTCAGAGGATAAAGAGTCACTACTCTCTACAGCTAATGAAAGACCATTTGATCCCTTCTCTTAGTTCAGAAAGACTGACTTCAAGGACTTTGCTTTTAGAACATTCTTTTACTAATACTTGCTCTTGGAATAGAGCAAAGGGCAACTCTTTCTGGCTAATTAATTGGCCATGACACCAATTAATTGGCCATGACACCACTACCAAATCCGTTCTTCCTTCTTCTCAGGAAGTATGTCCTAATAAAGGAAGATAATCTGGAAGGAATATGTATTGGGAATTTTCTTTGCCTTTCTCTGCCAAATAGAATATGTAGCGCCAGTGAAAAAATTGCCCTAAAACAATTGAAGAATGCATTCTGCAGGATCCAATCTGGATCACTCATCAAGATTTGAGTTTTAGTAGTCCAAGCTTTCAGACTCATGATGGAATTTCTCTCTAGCAGAACATATGCTTTGGGGTTATTCTATGTTTAGTATCTATGTGGCACCTGGTTATGTGTGGCTTTTTAGTTGTTGTTTGGGTTGGGGTATTGATGGCCAACTATTAAGTCATTGGCTGTTGATGGTTTCTGCTGCCAAGCCTTTGGCTCCAATTCTAATTCAAAGCCACACAACCAGGCACTAAATAAATACTACACATTCAAAGCACACATTCTGCTAGATAAAAAAATTCCCTGAGGATGGGTTCTAGCAGAAATATGAAAGTTCGAACGATTAAACCTTTGGTCCCGGTAACCAATCCAGATTGGATCCTGCAACACTATACTTGCTTTCATTTGTGAAAATATTTTGGACCAATTCATCAGCTACAATTATTCTGTCTCTATCTATTGTCCAGAAGAAGTATTAGGGAGTGCTTGAACAAGAGCTCCAGGAAGAACACAGCCTGAGATAAATTATTTATTACATTTATACAGCTGCCCTTCTCACATTCGTAACTTGCCAGGTTTTTTTCTGACTTTAATCCATACTTTGTTCCTTCGTCTTTCTTTCTTTTTTATTTCTATGAGCCAAAATATGATGAAATGCAATCAATCAAATAAGACCACCACTAAGTAATAAGTACTGATTAAATTATATTTTAAAGGGTGTTACTTTATCAGGACATCAGCATATTTATGAATGGATAATTACAAAGGTACCCTTGCAATTCTGCCTTTATAAATTAAAAACTTGATCCAGTGATTGAATTACACAAGTCATCCACAAAGCTTTTCTTGATCAAACAGGTTTTAGATCATATCATATTCAACTTTTAACTAGTGGTCCAGAAAGGAATCAACTCAGAGTGCTTATATCAGTTGGGATATTGATATCAGATGGGACCAAATAAATCTAACCTGAGCTTTCCCACTAACAGGAGATGAGTTTGCTTCTTTTTTGCCATTGAATATACTGTACTTAAAACATTAGTTATGGCAGATTGATAAAACTCTTCTTTTAAGACTTTCTTTATATTCTGAGATTAAATTACTCTGAATTTAACCAGATGTTTTGATGACCTTAGTTGTTTCTTTATTTTAAACATTTTAAGAAAATATATGAACATTAATTGTTTCACAAACTTCATAATTTAAACAGCAAAAAAAGGTAGAGGAAATCAGTACTAAATGAAAGTATCTTCTAAACCAACACTACTTCTATGTATTATCTTACACAGCTGAACTAGCAACCCAAGTTTCAAAGTTGACTGATGCTCTTCTGAGTATGAGCCAATCCTCCATGTCCAAGTTGATTTTGTTCTCTTTTTTCATGCTTTCCCCCTCTCCCAATAGTCAATCAAGTTGTCATGGTCACAGAGAATCCATTTCTCACTGAATTGCTTCAGGGTTTTTCTCATTTGAGGTTTATTTCTGAAAACTTTGGGAATCCCACCTCCTGCCAGGTTTTCTCTCTCTACCTACATCTTTTATATGAGTGCACAAACAACATATGGTCCAAAACAAATGTTTTTATGATCTCCTAACATTGTCCTTCAGATTTAATGTCAAAACCTCAACTGCTTTATAAAACCTGAGATCATTCCTTCCTTGATAAAAATATTAGATAGCTTCTAGGTAACTTTCACAAACTTCTTCCATTCATAGATGACACAGCTGTGTAGAAATTAGCCACTAAAAATACTTTCACACAACCTGCTTGTTTTCTAGTCACTGTCTGCTTATGTTATGCTCATTCCATCTGCCAATAGATATGAGTCACACATTCGACCTTTCAGTTTCACTTGCGCACATAAATCTCTTCCAATTTCCTGTGAAACAAACACTTTTAACTCTTTAGAGTTGTGTAATCCAATTTTTTTTTAAAAAATGGAAGAAATGTTTGCGTATGTAGGTATGTAAGTGGGTAAATATATTGATTGATTGATTGATTGATTGATTGATTGATTGACTAGATAGATGGATGGATGGATGGATGGATGGATGGATGGATAGATAGATAGATAGATAGATAGATAGATAGATAGATAGATAGATAGATAGATACGGACATGGATAGGGACATGGGCATGGAGTTACAAATAGATATATAGATATAAAACAATATCTAATGGCTTGACAATTTGGATCCAATTTAGATTCATTGCTAATGCACTGTTGAAAATATTTTTTTAATTAAAGAAATCTATAATAGTAAAAAATGATTCAGAAATGTGAAAAATAAATAAATAAAAATAAATGCCAGTTAATGATAGAAGTTAACATGATCCTTGTGTTTTTCAAAGTATCTTTCAAAGTTTCAAACTACTTGACGCCATGGTGTGGAACTTGTCTAATTAAAGTATTGCAATGGATGACTGAGCAACGTTTAAAGCTGAATGGGCAAGACTGAAGTCCTGATTTTTTGGTCTGATCATCTGGCAGTTCCTCTTGAATATTCATCTATACAAGTACAGTTCTGCATAGTGATCCCTGTTTCAGTGACCTGGAACCTTGGAGTCTTGTTGGATGATAGATTGTCTCTGTACCCCTTTATTGGAGTGACAGAAAGGCATGCAATTACCATCTTCTGAATATTTGGAGAATCCACAAGTTCTTTACAATCGAGACTACTCGTCAACTCATCAAAGCCCTTGTAACACCATGTTTAGACAATTGTAATAGCTTATTGTTAGGCTTACAATCTTGCCCAGGACCATTATCCCTGATCCAAAATAGTGCTGTTTGGGTGATTCTAAACCTACCCAAGTCATCAGATGTGTCGGCCTCATGTACATTGGTTGCCAATTCGAGCCAGGGCCTAGTTTTAACTGTTAGTGATAATATTTAAGGCCCTGCGCTCAACCACACCAGATTACTTGGTGACCTATTTATCTTGGTATACACCATCAAGGGACTTCCATTCAGCAGAGAAGGGTCAGTTGACTGTCCCACAGACATATACAACAACATCAAAATTGTGGGCCTTTCAAGATCTGGCCCCATGTCTGTGGAACAGTCTTCCCTTAGAGCTTCGGGTAGCGGAGAATTTTCTCCATTTCCGCAAGGCATTAAAGATATTCCTCTTTGATTCGGCAGTTTGAAGTATCCTTGTTCTGGTGTTCAGCAAAAGGGGAGGACATTGAAGAGATTGGGAATGGTTTCAACAAGGTTTGTGGTTTTATTAGATGTGTCCTAGTTAAGTGTGTGCATTGTCTACTGTCTGTCTTTGTTAGTTGTATATGGCTTGCTGTTATGCCCTTTGGCCTTAAATATTATCACTAACAGTTAAAACTGGACCCTGGCTCGAATTGGCAACCAATGTAGCAAGACAGATGAGGCCGACACATGGGATGACTTGGGTAGGTTTAGAACCACCCAAACAGCACTATTTTGGTAAAAGGGCATTATAAATATATTATTATTATTATTATTATTATTATTATTATTATTATTATTATTATTATTATTATTATTATTATTATTATATTTATCTACTTTTATTTGAAGCAATGGCATAGAAATGAAGATATCATTTTTTAAAAATTTAATAACCACTATTTCTCAATTAAACAACCTTAATGCAGTTAATGTTAAGAGATTGAATTAATACCTAGTTCAAATATTATAATGGGCTATTTATTTTTTCCTTATATAGAGAGAATCTGACCTTTTCTCTATCTTCTACAACGGGGGTGACAAAGTAGTGGCACATGGGCCAGATATGTCATCCGTAGGCCAGTCCCACCTCAGCTCCATGAAGGGGGGGGGGCATCATGATGAATCACATGATGGCAATATGATTTATTTATTTATTTATTTGTTTGTTTGTTTGTTTGTTTGTTTCTTTACTTGTTCGTTCGTTTGTTCATTTGTTCGTTCGTTCATTCATTCATTCATTCATTCATTTATTTATTTATTCCATTTTATTGGATTTGTATGCCGCCCCTCTTGATAGCCAGATTCTACAATCTTGTTTCCCTTCTCTGTCTGCAGCTATTACCAAAAGGGTCATCATTCCACAATGTTTAATGAAAGAACCAGTATTGGAAAAATTATATTTCTTTGACTGCTTTTACAGTAGATTCTAAAAGTATACCATTAGAAAGGAATTCCTCTTGAAGGGATTTTTGAGATTTGAAATAAAGGTGAAGAAATAGATAGATTCATGGATTTTAATTTTAATTTTAAAACAGAATTTTTTAAAAGGTCATCTACTGCAAGATAATTGGTTCATCTTTTCTGAGGATTGTTTGTGGATATTTAATATGGCTGGTACTGTATGGAATAAGACTGTTCACATCTTAGCATGCTTATCTGTTCATAAATTCTAATAAATATGCTTTTGCAGAGTTTTGCAGTCAGTAACAACATTAAAATTAATGATGACCAATGCTTGAGAATCTGCAGTGCATATTTTAAATGCTAAAGCTCTGTAAACTTTTTCTTGGGCTGATTTTAATTTGGATACAATTTCCTGTCTAGCAAATGAGTCTTCCATTACACAAACTAAGTATTTATTTTCTAGTAAAGTAGAAAGCTGGAAATGGCCTGTTGACTCAAAACATTGTTAACTTGAAGTTTGTTTCAGTTACTGTCAACTAGTATGATGCATTTATGATTTATTTAAAATATTTACAAGCTGCTTTTCTATAAACATAATTGAGATAGCTTACAAAACCCAAACAAACAAACAAACAGACAAACAATTTAAGCAACTATCCAAACTTGAAACTAAACTAATAGTTAACTTTTATTGTCAATGCATTTTAAAAGTAGTTTAGTTGTGTTTCGATTGTACTGTAATTTTGGTATATATTTGATTCTAATAATGAAATTAATTTTATTGAAGGTTGAAATCCTTGGCATATGTGCCTGAACATTCCTGCATTCTAACAGAACAATAATTAGTAAAGCAGTTTTGGTGATAGTGACAAAGGAGATTAATTTGCAGAAAGTACATTACAAGTGTAGAAAAATATTGGCATGTTGCTAGCTACAGGAGATAAGCAATCTCATAAACAAAGAGCAGAGAATGTAAACAAATAACAAAGAGACATAGATTACATCATTAACTCTCTAATTACAATATTCCCTACTACCCCTGGACTTTCAACATATTTTCTCATTGACTTGTGTGACTTATTTTTACATGTTGTAGATGGATTATTGTAACGTAGAGAACTGGAGCTACACTTGAACATAATCTGAAAGCTGCAATTGGTCCAGAATGTAGTGGCATAGGTAGGTCCTGATGATGCCCAAATGACATCATTACTTCATAGACTACCAATTGACTTCTGGGTACCATTCAAGGTGCTTTTTTAAATTTAAAAATTAGACTCAGGAAAAAACAACATTAAATAAGCAAATCCATCAATGAGTCTCTAATATTACATTGCTATAAAATGTTACATTTAAAAATGTAAATTATGCTCAGACAATACTAATACCAATTTCTAGAAAATATTTGATAAATTTTACTGTCACATGACTGGGTTTATGTTATTTTAACTTCTGCATATCTTTTTAGAAGCAATAAAATCTAATCTTAATCTTTGAAACATTGCCACAGGTTCGTATTTATTATTTTTTAAAAATATTTTTGTTATTGTTCTCTTGCAAGACTAATTACAGGCACCATTAAATTTAACAATAGATTTATGTTAATGTTAAAGATTTTTGCTAGGACAAAAAATTATCCCAAATTACATATTCCGTATGTTTTTTCCTTCCCTTTTTTTTTGGGGGGGGGGGGAGAAAAACACATCATAATACAGCAACACTCATAAGAAAGCCAAAAAGTTAAAATAGCAGTTGCAACAGAAGCTCTGATCCATTGTAGTTATGTATGATGTGCAAAAGAAATGAGTCTATAACTTCTTTTTGCAAGCACTAGCTTGCCTTTTTTGATACTTCCCCAATAGATTCTGCTGACACCCCATCAATTTCAGTTTGCATAAATACATTTATAATTACCGTGGCAACTCAGAATTTAGACTAAAAACTGCAGTGCCACTTCAATTTACCAACTTCAATAGAATGAAATTGGCATGTGTTCAATAATCAAAATTTCCACAATATTGTATGTGATTTATTTAAGGACATCATGGTACAAATGAGATAAATCACTATAATATTCTCAATTTCAACGGGCCTTCATAAATAATAGAGCTGCATTTCTCAATTGAATCATTAAAAGAAGTAAAATAGATAAATTGGCAAAGGATTACCAATCAAATAATGAGAAACAATTGAAAAAGCCACCTGGATTTATATGACTATGTGGATTCACCTGCTTCTTAATTTAGAGATGATTCAGATATATGCATATAACAGAAACATTATCTCTGAAAAAATGTTCTTCCCATTTATAAGGAGATTAATAAATTAATATCACTCAAATCACTCAAGCTATGGTGGGGTTCATTGCTGGTTTTTCACTGAAAATTCTCTTTGGTAAAATTCTCCTTGAAAGCCTTTCATTTCTTTCATGAACTGATACTCAGCAACAATCCACAAAGGTAACTATAGTGGTATTCAATTTTCATAACTCTGAATAAACAACTAGTGGTTTCTGTTTTGGCCTCTGAGATCTGATTCAGTTTTCAGCCAGCACAACTCTATCCCAGCTGTCTTTCTCTGTCTTTGAGACTTGTCATGCCCCTAGCTTTGAGTGGTGGCTGATTAATATACAACCAAAGGAAGCAATAATTTAAATGGCCTCTTGTTATGCTGACATGACCTGGCTGATCCCATGAAATGCTTAACTTGTTATCAGGGTATGTTTATGCTCTTTAAAAAAATATATATCCAGTTTTCTCTCTTTAACACAGATTCTTCTTCATTCTTTCACACAGTACATGTCTTTGGACTTCACTGCAGCTGCAGCTGGAATCCAGTTACTCCAATTACATCTTTATTAAACTAGCTGTGCAATTAACAGAGCTTTCAAATGTCAGGATTCCCTATTTCACTATCAGCTCCTTCTTATAATTCAATTTTTCTACTTAAATATTCCATTTATACCTCCATCCCTATTCCCCAGTGATGCTAATGAAATAATTTATTCTCTGATCAAAGCACTAATTTGTCCCAGAAGACAAAGGGGGTAGCCAATTTTCAAATTATTTCCTTCCTGTTAACACTGTGGGTAGGCGAACAAAGTAAAACTAGCTTCATTTATACTGATAGTTTGTGTCATGAAGAAAGCACACATCCTCAGTTTCACTTGCTTCATTAACTTGTTTTTAAAAATCTCATTCTGTCTCCAAACTGCCCCTCATTCTTCCTGTATAATTACCTACAATCCATTATATAGGAATATCAACACCATAGACTGAACTTTGCAATGAAGCTATCAACAGAATCCATAGTAAGCATATCACAAGAACAATCTTTCTACTTAGAATCCATTATGATGAAGTTTTTCTTGTATCCAATGTCTTCATTTAACTAGAAAACTCAGCAGATAGAATGCTGTACTGCAGGCCACTGAAGCTGACTGTAGATCTGAAGGTCAGTGGTTCAAATCTCATCACCGGCTCAAGGTTGACTCAGCCATCCATCCTTCTGAGGTGGGTAAAATGAGGACCCGGATTGTGGGGGCAATATGCTGGCTCTGTTAAAAAGTGCTTTGCTAACATGTTGTAAGCCGCCCTGAGTCTAAGGAGAAGGGCGGCATAAAAATTGAATAAATGAATGAATGAATGAATGAATAAAGCATTTCAGCATATTGTACATCTGAGTGACAATAAAAGTTTTGGGGATAATGTAAATATGCATTGTAGATATGTAGACTTAGATATCTTTTAATAGTTTTTTAATTACTACGTTTCCCTGAAAATAAGCCATCCTTCGAAAATAAGCTCTTCTCGAAAAATAAACCCTTCCCCAAAATAAGCCCTCCTCTGAAAATATTTAAATGCATGTGGAGCTGGTCCTTGCCATTTCTTCTGGTTAGAGTTAGGGAGACAGGAATGGAAATCAGGTAAGATGACAAGAGCCCCATCTTGCTCCACACATCCCAAAATAATAAGACCTCCACAAAAATAAGGCCAGGCACTTATTTCGGGGTTCAAAAAATATAAGACAGGGTCTTATTTTCAGTAAAACGTGGTATTTGTGTTTGTGATGAAAGAAAATACTTTTGAGGACTTTAAGGTATACCCCCAAGGGAGCTTTCTGATGTAGAAGATAGGAAACATTAATATTTATTATTAGGCATTAGAAACATTAGCACTTACTAGGATTTTTTGCAACAAGACTTAGTGAACAAATAAAATTTATTGAAGCATTTGTTCGGAATGAAAAATCCTCTTGTATGTCCAGTATGACAGGATACTTAGATTCTCCTCTCAAACGAATGGTTTGGTTCATTTGAGAAAAACAGTTGCCTCAAAGGATGGATTACACATTAAATGCGGGCCCAGTTTGACTGCAATATGTAAAGGCAGAAAAGCAAGTCAAACCCTTTTCCCTCTTAAGCTGATAATAAACAAGTGTCTCTCCTGCTTGCAGCAGGTTTCCCAGTGTGATTGTGACATCTGCTTTGAAGCTCTTTATATCCATCCTAGTCATTATTACAGGGGAAGCAGCTGAATATTATTACTTTGGCATTTTGGAATAAAATGTCTAATTTATCATGTTTTAGGATTAAGCACAAAAATAGTGTTTTAAAATTAGCATTCTTGTTCTAACCCCCTCCCCCCACCCACCCCCAAAATTGAGAGAAAAAGCACACTCAAATCATCAATTCACATTCACCCCCACCCCAAAAATGATATTTACATCATTTTTTACAAGTAACACTTTGCTATAGGAAAAGTGAAGTGCAGCACATTTCTCCAATATGCTTGTATGGACTTCTGGAAAACTTCCATCCACCTCCCTCCCCTCCCCAATTTCTAGAAAAGTGACAAGCCTAGCTGAAAAAACATCTTTCTGCGGGGATCATTTTGTATTAAACCTAGACACTTGCTGAAACATCTAAATTGAACAATGAGTGGGTGAAGGAAAAGACAAAATATTTTCATTGCTGAAATCTCTTTACAGTGCCAATAATTATCTCTAGGGTGCTGCCACCTACAGATCAGACTTGTGAGATCTTGCTGTGTGCATGCTGTGCCCCCTACTGGGAAAGAAATGTAGAAATAAAAAAATACTTTTTTTGTTTAGCTATCAGACTGGCTACTTATAGAAAAAAAAAATAGTGCAATAGGGATTCATATGTGGGAGCATTTCACACCCAAATGAAGATGCTGACAGAATTCTATTAAGTGAGCAATTAATTTATCACACCGGGCTAGCATATTAAAATGGTGGGACAAAGCACGAAATGTTTCAAGTTTTCCTCTGCTTTTAAAGAACAAGCAGGTGTATCAAAGCCCAGGCCAATTTCCTCTGTGTTCAAAAGAAAGTGAATGTTACTTAGTTGGATAATTAAATCTTTGCAAGGAAACAAAGATTCAAGAGCACCAAAGAACTCCATATTTTTTTTTCATGGTTACTCAACTATTGGTGAATCACTGCAGCTGTTAATTTAGTAACAGAGTTATTAAGTGAATCTGGTTTCCTCATTGACTTTGCTCGTCAGAAGGTTGCAAAAAGGGATCACATGCTGTCATACATATGAACCAGTTGCTAAGTGTCCAAATTTTGATCACATGACCATGGTGATGCTGCCCCAGTCATAAGTGTGAAAAATGATCGTGTCACTTTTTTCAGTAACGTTGTAACTTTAAACAGTCACCAAATGAACTGTTGTAAATTGTGGATTACCTGTAAACATATCCAATAGTATAGTGCATTCCAACTCATGAGAATTGAGGGTTATTTGTATGGATGTCTATGAATTTTGTGAGCCCTTCACAATTCATTCTGCTCATTAATCTATGAGGCATTGGGAAATTTTGGTAAGTCCTTAGCCTAAAAATTAAACCAAATGGAGCGCTCAAACACCTGTCCTGACCAAATATCAAAAACATATCCATATCTAATCAGAAGACAATATATCATGCTTGTACCTGCCTACCATGTTTTTAGTCAGTTGGTTAGTTGGTTTATACGGTTACTTTTTAAAATGATTTAAGATAGTATACAATTAAAAACAAAAACAACTAACATAAAATCTAAATACTAGATTGAGAACAAAAAGTAAGCAAATAAATGGTGGCAATTCTCATATTCAAAACTGCCATGATGTCTAATGCACTGATCAGCTCTTTGGCGGTGGCTGTGGAACCAGCAGAGCTGGTTGTTAAACATTTGCCAGTATACACCATTGTAAATATATATCTCTGCAAATATATAACCTGAAGTTGTCTCAAAAAATGCTGTTTTTTTTCCAGGAGGCTGCTGGACTTTCTGGTTTTTCTTTGAAGATGTTTTGCTTCTCATCCAAGAAATCTATTCAGCTCTGAATAAATGGTGGGGGATTTATTTGTTTATTTAAAAAAAGCACCTTTGGGACAACCATGACTGGATGACTGTGAATCTCTACAGGCATCTACCTGAAGTTCAGCTTTTCTGGTTAGGGCAGGAAAAACTGAGACAGGAAAGCCACCAAACATGGTGCTCTTGTTCTTTCCGATAGGTTCAAAGCACTAAAGTTCCCATCTCCTTTCATAGCTCTCAGCAAGGCTGAGGTGGTAGCAGCTTGATACTGTAAGCTTGTAAATTGTTCTTCTCTGCTTTATCAAGTTTGCTTGTTTCTTCTAGTCCTCAGTCAGGTGTTTTTCCTCTCAGAACATAAGCTGAAATCTACCAGAACAAGCCCTCCAGCATATATTGCCTGTTTTGAATGTGTCTCACATACTGCATCTATCATGTATATCTATTTATTCCTTCAGACACATGGCACAAGGGGCAAGAGATGTAGGAATCAAACAACTACAAATCAATACATGTACAGGTAACAATATGGTGACATTTCTAGGCCTCATCACACCTCATTAGATTCACTTCCCAGGATCCCACTAACATTTGTGCTTTTCCTTCCCAGCTCTCCATCTCATTGCATCATCTGTCCCTTTACCTGACATTCTAATCTCCTTAGCAACGGTTGCCGGGAGCCATCTATGCAGTCCTGATCCTTGTTTCCACCATTTATTTACATTTATTTAAGTATCGATTCCCCACTTTTCAACACAAATTGCTGCCTCAAAGCAGCTTACAATAGAGCAACGTTTATGTAAATCAAAAACACTTTATTGAAGTTGTAAGATGTAAAATCCTCATAAAAGAATAGCTGTAGGACAGCAGCATATGTTTCACTTCAGCCAAGCAAAGATAAGTCATATATAATACACCACATTTACCTTATGCCAAGGCCGTTTCTGCTCCTGTTTTCACAGAGTGGGAGCTAGCAATGACTATATTGATTTTAGTTGTTCTCACATTCATACTGAACAATTCGTTATGTTCATTAATTTATGAGGCAATGGAAAATTTTGGTAACCTCTTAGCCTAAAAATTAAATCAAATGGAGCACTCAAACACCTGCCCAGACCAAATAGCATAAACATATCCATATGTAACCGGAAGAGAATATATCATGCTTGTACCGGCCTACCATGTTTTCAGTTAATTAATTAGTTGATTTATACAGTTGCCTTTTCAAAATGATTCATGCTAGTATACAATTAAAAACAAAAAACAGCTTACATCAAACCTAAAGACAAAAAGTAACCAAATAAGTGGTAGCAATTCTTATATTCAAAACTTCCAGCTCAGAACCAGAAATACTTTTTACTCCCCAAATGTATCTGCTGATATCTCCCCCCCCCTTCATCAAATTTGTTTATTCTCTATTTTTCTCCCCTTTGTGAAGAACTTCACAGTTATTCATTCAGAGGGTAAGGTAAAGGTTCCCCTCGCACATATGTGCTACTCATTCCTGACTCTAGGAGGCAGTGCTCATCTCCATTTCAAAGCTGAAGAGCCAGCACTGTCCAAAGACATTTTCATGGTCATGTAGCCAGCATGACTAAATGTTGAAGATCCACAAAACACTTGTTACCTTCCCACCAAAGGTGGTCCCTATTTTTCTACTTGTATTTTTACATGTTTCCGAACTGCTAGTTTGGCAGAAGCTGAGAATGTAACGGGAGCTCATTTCATCATGCGGCTCTAGGGATTCAAACAGCTGATCTGCCAACCTTTCTGATCCACAAGCTCAGAGTCTTAGCCACTGAGCCACCGTGTCCCTACATACAGAGGGAGAGAACTATAAATGCATATTCGTCCCATACAAGTTGAATAAACTTTTCACATGTGTCTCTTGAGAAGTCATTCGTACAGTTTGAGGTTTGAACTATCCAGGTATATTTTATTTTATTTAGACAGTTTAAGATAAAAGATATGAGGGTTAGAGAAACTAATAACAGGATCAACTAGAGTGTTCCAGACATTTACTACTCTATTGCTGAAGTCATTTTTTCTGCAATCAAGATTAGAGATTATATTTAGTTTGTATCTATTGATAGCCCTAGTGTTATTGTGATTAAAATTAAAGTAGTTGTTAACAGGTAGGATGTTATGATAGATAATCTTGTGCACTAAGTTTAGGTTGGAATAGATGGCGTAGTTCAATGTTACCCAGGCCTAAAATTTCAAGCCTGCTGATACAAGGAATTTCATTGCGAGCAGAGGTGTTGAGTACTTTTCTTGTAAAATACCTCTGGACCCTCTGTAATGTATTAATGTTTGAAATATAGTATGAGTTCCAGGCAGGTGAGCAGTACTCAAGGATAGGTCTGGCAAAGATTTTGCAAGCCCAAGATAGCAGTACATAGTGTTACCAGAGAGAAAACTTCATAAAATAAGGTTGACAACTCTTAATGCCTTTTCGGCAACTTTGTTACAATGAACTCTTTTGAAATTTATATTCCTAGGTCCTTGGCAGAGTGTGGGTCATCTATTAGACTGTTTCAGCCCAGCTTGCATTTGATGTTCTGATTTTTATTGCCAATGTGTAGGACTGAGCATTTATTAACAGAGATTCGGAGTTGCCAATTGTTTGACCATTCAGATATATAATCTAGGTCATTTCGTAGAGTAGTAGAATTTCCTGTGGTGTTAAATAGTTTTACATCATCGGCAAAGAGGATACAGCTGCTTATAATATGATCACAAAGGTGGCTTATGTAAAGCAGAAAGAGTGTTGGTTCTAGAACACTGTTTTGGGAACACCACTGTTAACTGGTGCAGAGTTTGATATAGTGTTTCTTATTTTGACTACTTGTTGCATGTTTAATAGGAATGCAGCTATCCACTTGTGCAAAGATCCAGAAGTGCCGTAAGAACTTAGTTTTAACAGAAGTTTGTCATGTACCAGAAGACTGTGTAAATTGCATCTATTGCTTAACCCTGGTCGAGTTGAGAGGTCCAAATGTTTTTGCAGTATATGAGTTGCAGATTATAGGTCAATTTTTTCCTGAAACCAAATTGCATATTGAAGAGTAGGTTGTTGTCTCTAAGTGGAGGGTGATGGATTGGTTTATGATGGGTTCCATGACTTTATAAGTGACACATATCAAAAGGTGACACATATCATTGTTCAAACAGAACAGTGTTTTCAGTCTTAGTAACTTTAAGCTGTGCATACTTCAATTCCCAGAATTCCACAGCCAACCATGCCAACCATTCAGTGTTAAATGGCTTTTTAAAAACTTACTACTTTGAAATTGTATAGTTTCTTTCTACACTGACACGATCTCAATATCTTGGAAACCAGCTGACATTTATTACCAATTGCATCCCATATGACTATGATTTTTTTTGCCATTTTCTGGCAATTTTTGTCAATTTCCAGCATAAAATGCTCACTCAAAATAATAGGTGTGTTTAATGATCATGCAATTCACTTAACAACAGTTATTTGCTTAATGACCATCATGAGTCTTGTTATAACCATAAAATGGATGTAAAATTGTGCTTAATCATGGTACCTCAACTTATGACTGCAATGACTTACAACAAAAATTTTGGTCCCAATCATGGCTATAGGTCCAGGACATACAGGAAGTCTCATTCTATAATATGAGTCTTTCTTAGGTCAGCCAGAAAGACTGGAGAAGTGGCAATTCTCCATGGAATCATAGTATTATATGAGAATCACCCAGCTATGAGGAAAGGAACTGGACTATGTTATCTATCAGTGTCAGAATGAACTGCCTGCTATCCTTAACCTGCTTTGTGAAATGGGCTAAGCCCCTTACGGAAGCTAGAAATAAGCAACTGAAATGCAAATGCCTTTCTAAGACCACTTTTGCTGTTGTTAGTTGCAGAAGTAGTGTCCAATCCCATTGAAACCCCATTGACAACGTTCCTCCAGGCCTTCCTGTCCTCTACCATCCTCTGGAGTTCATTTAAGCTGATACTTATTCAGGGGTGGGCTACTGCCTGGATGGGGAGGGGATACGGGGGGGGGTAGCGAAAATGGAGCTCCACCCCAGAGCACCCAATTTGCATTGAAAGATGTTGAAAGAAAATGCAGAGCGTCCTGCATAAGCCATGCCCACAGTGTGGTAGTAAAATTTTTGGTAGCCCTTCACTGCGTTTATTGCTTCAGTGACTCCATCCAGCCACCTCATTCTCTTTCATCCCATTCTTCTTTTGCCCTTAATCTTTCCAAGCATTAGTCTCTTCCCCGGTGAAAAGTTGTAAAGACCATTTTATAAATTCATAAAACAAGTTTAACACTTCTTTAGTCAGTATTGGGAGTGGCAGTTAACAAAAATGTTTCTTTGTGCTTTTGAGATGAGGATTTGCTCCCATATCTCATTCAAAGATGGCATATGTTTTGGGGCTTAGCAACAAGACACAAAGAGCTTTCCTTTCTTTGGGAGATTTCCTTTTCAATTTAACAAAATTGCATTAAACAAGGTTGGGTGTTTGCAATTGATTTTTTTCACCCACCAGGAACAATAGTGAAATACTAAAATCAATGTTAGCCTTTGTAAACACCTACTACTCCTGTCTGATTGTTTTATAGTGTTACATTAACAGCAGGGGGAGGAAGTCGCCTAAACTTTCCACAATTTTTAAAGGCACCAAATAAAATATTATGGTCCTGCAGATAGTTATATGGCTTCCTCAAGCAATTCACCTCCCAGCATCCTTCATATGCATAAAAGAGTATACTCTTAATCTGTTAAAATCTAGGATTTGGAATAGAAATAATTTTAGCCAAGCAATTTATAGCAAAAGATACAAATGATATCAGAGTTAAAATTATTCATGGGTGAAATTATCGCTGTTATCTTGAAAACAACATGAGGAAAACATGTATCTAAAGTCTGTTGAACATTCAGTAATTAACACAGACTCCTTAAATGTATTGAGAGTAGATTGATCGAGCCTAATAAGTGGTATTGATATAATTGTTATTCTCTAAAATTGAGAGGCTTCAACCTCTAGCACAAATAGTTTTTCCACAGGTGATAGTAATAAGAGGAAAGATGCTGGGAAATGGTCAACATAGCACTTGGGTTCTAAATGTAGATACAACTATCTAGATCAGTGTTTCCCAACCTGGCTGGGGAATTCTGGGAGTTGAAGTCCAAATATCTTCAAGTTGTCAAGGTTGGGAAATACTGATCTAGATCTTTAGAGACATATAGGATATTTTCAAAGGCTCCAGGTATTTCTGCACATTGCTCAATGGGCTACTTATTTACGATATTTTTCATAATATAAGACACACCAGAGTGTAACTTGCACTTCAGTTTTGGGGGAGGAAATTAGAAGAAAAAAATCTACCTACCAGGTATTTATCTGGCTAGTGTCCTTAGTCTGGTCAGCTTCAGCACATTATTTTATCCCCTGGTTAGGGCTGAAAAAAATCTTTGGAGAGAGATTGCGCATGTGCCGAATTGCTTTCTAGGCATTTCACCTCTGGCTCCGAATAAATATAAAATGTAAAGAGTTTTCTCCCCCTTAAAAAGACTATAAATCTTCCTTAGAAAAATATAGGAAGAAACAAGAATCTGTCGGCATCAAAGTGAATTTGAAGATTTATGATTTCAAGCAAAGACGGAGGCGCTTTCGCTGTAACAAGGAAGTGATAAGTGAGTACAATAAATCTTAAAATGGTGGAGGGAGGGAAAAAAGAAGACCTCTCTAGCCTGGCTAATATTGAGAGAAAGCTGGATAAACTGCTCGATATTTGCAGTGGGTTTGAACAGAGATTCAATAAAGTTGAAACTAAAATGGAACAGATGGATTTAGAAGTTAAACAAATTAAAAAGGAAGGGGATTCTTCTGCTGGAAAGATACTGAAAGTTGAGAAACAAGTGATGGATTACGATGGAAAAATAAGACAAATAAATGACAGAATCGCAAATTTGGAGGACAGACAGAGAAGGAGGAATTTGCATTTACGAGGGTTCAGAATGGATTTGTCCTCTGATTTTAAGTTAACAGAAGCTGTTTGTGCTTGGTTAAATAAACAGACAGGCCTGCAGGTCAGCGTGGAGGAGCTGTTGCGTGTTCATTGGGCAGCCCCCAGGAGAGACGGCAGACAGAGAGATGTGATCATCGCATTCCTCAGTGAAAAAAAAAGCAGAGATGATTTATAAAACTTTGAAGACTTCGACGAGCCTTAAACAAGACGGAAATGAGATAAGGGTTCTGAGGGATCTTTCCTGGGAAACCCTGAGAGCGAGAGCTGTGTTGAAACCAATTGCAAGCCAGCTATATCAAAGTGGAACCAGATTTAGCTGGGGCTACCCAGTGGCCATCTTGGTGTTCCAGGACAATAAAATGTACAGAGCACGTTCATTGGAGGAGGGAAAGGCTTTACTGGATCAACTGGGGATTAAGTTTGATGAAACTGGAGCACTAGCATATGAAGAAGAAGAGGCTTTTGACGGTTGGAGTACCCCAGATGAGGAGGAAAGACGAAGGGAAGAGCAGCTGAAGGAGTTAAGCGGGCAGGTGGAGGCCATCAGAAAGGAACAGAGAAGAACACGGGCTCAGCGTGAGAAGAGAGCCAGAAAGTGATGGTGTTTGGTCCCTTGTCTTGTTGTGGGGGGGGGGGGGGGAAGGAAAAGGAAAAGAATTATTACTATTACTATTATTGTTGTTATTATTATTATTATTATTTTTCTTGGAGATGCCTTGGGATTCCTGTATATTTGTCATTCAGTGGGGGAAGTCTAAGGGGGAGAAAAAGGTGGTTTAAGAATTTAAAATTAAAGAAGAAATTAAAGAAGGAATTATTTAAAGGAGAAAGGAGGGGGGAAAATTTTCTCTTTTATAAAATTAAAAAGGGTTGAAAGAGGAGCTAGTTTGAGTGGGAACGCAATCCAGAAAATGTGCCTCAGGTATGGGCAAGGTTTTTTCTTGTCTTCTCCCCTCTCAGTGGGGGGAGCACAGGGGGAGGCACGTTGGGGGGGGGAATAGGGGTAAAGAAAAGGGAAAAATATAAACCAAGGGCAAAACAAGAGGGGAAAAGGGTGTTTTTGGTATATTATGACGGAGTGTAAGATAATGGTTTTAAATGTGAATGGTTTGGGATCGGATTTGAAACGTTTTAGGATATTAAGGATGGCTAAGCAATATAAGGTGGATATTATGATTTTGACAGAAACACATAAAAGAAGGGGAGGAAGGGATAACTTGATTAATGATAGAAATTGGAAATGGGTGTTTGAGTCAAGAGGAACACAAAATAGTCGAGGCACAGCGATTCTGATTCATCAGAGGGTTAATTCTGAAGAGGTCGGAATTCAGAAAGACAGAGAAGGAAGGTGGATATTTGTTAAAGGGAAAATAAATCAAAAGAAGTTGACATTAGCAGCAATTTATGCCCCGAATGGGAAAACAAAACAATTTATAATAAATACTAAGAAGAAGTTAGACAATTTTAAGGAGGGCTCAACTTTTTTGGCAGGAGATTTTAATATGCAATTAACAAATGGGAATGCAAATAGTAGGATGTTACATTTAAATAGACTTAATATGGTGGATCTACATGTAGATATTTTAAACAGAGCTACATATTATTCAGCAAGATATCACACATTTAGCTGCATAGACTACATATTAATGAATAGGGGAGGTAATATACAAGTTAAAAAAGTAGACATTAAAAGTATATGGATATCAGATCATGCCCCACTATTGGCAGAATTGGAAATAGGTCAGGAACGAAATCAAAAAATTTGGAGATATAATGCAGTTGTAACTGCTAGGGAACAAGATAAAGAGAAATTGCAAACAGAGTTATCAGAATATTTTAGAATTAATGATGTGGGTGGTATTAAACAATCAATTGTATGGGATGCATGTAAGGCCTTCATGAGGGGACAATGTATATGTATGGAAGCAGATATTAGGAAGAGGTGGGGTAGAGAGAGGGAAAGGAAGATAAGGGAAATAGATTTGATACAAGAGCAGTTAAGAATAACAAAAAGTAGAGATTGGAATAGTTTATTGAAATTGAAAAAGAAACAGTTGATGGTGTATGATGAGATTAAATGGAATAATATGAGAATGGCGATGCGACAAAAAATACAGAGTTGGGGGACAAGATCAATGCAGCAAATGGCGAGATATCTGAAGAAGAGGAAAGAAAAATCATGTATTTTAGCATTGAGGGACACCAGTGGAGTGGTTAGATATGGTAATGACCAGTTAGAGGAGATAATGAGGAAATATTATGAAGATTTGTATAAAGAGGAGCAAGTGAAGATAGAAGTCCTCAAGGTTGGGAAAATAGTAAGTGAAGAAGACAAACAAATTTTGAATGCAGAAATTACACAAGATGAAATTGCTAGAGTAATTAAAGGGTTAAAACAAGCCAAAGCACCGGGACCAGATGGGTTTACAGGGGAATTCTATAAAACTTATGTGAATGTTTTGCTGCCGCATTTGGGGAAATTGTTTAATAATATATTGTCAAATCGTGATATCCCGCAGACATGGAAGCTTTCAGAAATTGTTACCATTCCGAAGATGGGTCGAGATTTAAGAGAGCCTGGGTCTTACCGTCCGATCAGTTTGGCAAATCAGGATTATAAAATATTTATGAAAATACTGGCAAATAGATTAGAAAATATTTTACCAAAAATAATTGAAGAGGATCAATATGGATTTGTGAAGGGAAGGAAAATAAGTAAACCAATTAGAAATGTAATGAATGTGATGCACCATGCTACCGCTACTAAAAGGAAATTGGGAATTTTGAAATTAGATGTTTATAAAGCGTTCGATAAAGTTAACCATAGTTACTTATATAAATTATGTAACAAATTAAATATGGGAGAAAATTTTTGTGAAACTATAAAAGAGATTTATAAAGGAAATGAAGCATATATAAGAGTGAATGGACAAAGAACGCAGAGTATTAAAATATTAAACGGCACCAAGCAGGGATGCCCTCTGTCTCCAAAATTATTCGTAATAGCAATAGAGATCTTAGCTAATAAGATAAGACAAGATAACACTTGGGCAGGATATAGAATAGGGGAATTAGAAATGAAAATAAATTTATTTGCAGATGATGCAATTATATTGACCCAGACCCCGATGGAGATGATTAAAGGTATAATAAATATTTTACAAGAGTTTAAGCAGGAATCGGGACTGTCGGTTAATATGGAAAAATCAGAGATTATGTGTTTAAATATAGATCCGAGAGAACAGATAGAAATTAGGAAAGAATCAGGGTTGAAATTAGGACTTAAAAAAATAAAATATTTGGGAATTTGGTTATTAAAAAACCCAGTGAAAATGGAAGAGATTAATTATAGAATAACATGGAGGAAAATGTTGAAACAGATGAGGAGCTGGAAAGATAAAAAGCTAAGGAGACTCTCTAAAATAAGAGCTTTAAAAATGATGATAGCTCCCAAGATGATGTACCTATTTCAGGTGGTGTCGGGGGGGTTATCGGTATGTAAGGTTAAAGAGTGGGATAAAAAATTAAATTATTGGATTGAAGAAGATAAGAGACCAAGAATAAGAAAAAAGTGGTTAATTGCGAATGAAAAAGAGGGGGGATGGGGTGTTCCATGCTTGGAGCTGTATAGGGAAGCTTTTCAAATGGAAAGGTTAATGGAGTTGCAATTAAGTGAAAATAAATGGGCGAAATTGGAAAAACAGATAAAGGGGTTGAATAATAGAGAATTAATTTTTAGGAAGTGGAATAGGAGAGATATAGGTAAATTAATAGGCCCAATGAAAGGGACTATGGAAATTTGGAAAAAATGGCAAGGGATTATATAAATCTAAACTGTCATCGCTTTATGTAATAAATAGAGAAAACGAAATTAACTTAAATAGGGTTATAGGAGAGTTGAAGGGAAGAGGGATAACTAAGATAGAACAGTTATACAAGAAGGATGGCAGGCCAAGTAGAAATCGTATAGAATGGTGGTTAGGTAAGGGAAGGTGGCTACAAATAAATGCAATATCTAAATATCTAAATGAAAGGGAGAACAAAGAAGTATTATGGCGGGAGGAGACAGGGTTAGAGAAAATAAGAGAAAAAAGTGAGGGGATAAAGGCGCAAGCAACTAATATATACAAACTGCTAGTGCAGTCAGATGGGGACACGATTGATGGATTGACTAAATGGTGGCAAAATGAGATATTAGTAGAGGTACAAGAAATGGAAAATATAGTAGAAGATATAAGGAAAATTAAAAATACAAGAATTAGGGAAATGAGAAGGAAAATATTACATAAGTGGTATTTTACTCCCGTTCAATTTGCACATTTTCAGCAGAATGTCAGGGGGAATTGTTGGCATGGTTGTCAAGATAAAGGAGTGTTTATGCATATGTTTTGGGAATGCCCGATAGTGCAGGAATTTTGGCAAAAAGTGAAAGAGGATATCAATGGAATGTTAAATATGCAATGGACAATCACTAAGGAAATGGCAGTACTAGTAAAAAGCAATGTGATGGGAGAATTTAGAGAAATAAAAAAAGCAGCAATAGAAAGTGCTCAGGCAGTAATAGTTTTGGGTTGGAAGGATGCGACAAAATGGACAATGCAAAATTGGTATAGGTACATGGTGGATCATATTCAATTTGAAATTATGGAAAAAAGGATAAATTTGGATAATGAAACTGATTTGGGACAGCTGATGGGACGGTGGGACAAGGTAAGACGATATATGACGAGTAGAATACGAGACCAAGCTACAAGAAATAAACTAGAATCACTCTATAATATGTAGACAGATATATTGCTCTTGGGTTAAGTGGATTATAAAAGAAATACCCCCAATTTGGTGGTGGGGAATGTGTGTATGTCGGGGGGGTGGGCACAATTCACATTTCACTACGCACTGTTTTATGTTGTGTGATTTTAAAATTGTTAAAAATCAATAAATAAAATTATTAAAAAAAAAAAATCTTTGGAGAGAGTATCAATTAAAAAGCCTGCAATGTGTCTCTGTAGTTACACATATAGCTCTAAATAACAGTTACTTTTGGTTCCAATATTCATAAATCTATGTCATATATAATATTATTCCAGCTTCTGTTGCTGCCACTATCGCTAAGCTGCAAGTATTTCTACTCCTCTTCCTTTGCTTCCTTATTCTTTTCTGCAGCTTAAAATTAAATGAAAAAACTAAACATGAACAGGCCATTTAGAGTACTGACATGATTGTTGAGACAGATAACCACAAACCTGACAACAAATAAAATATTCTAGCTAAATAACACCATTGTTTGGCAATCAAATGAGAGAGGAAGTAGAAGAACTACTTGGTCTGGATGTTAATTGCAAAAGCAAGCTCAAATTTAGTATTCCTTTCTTATGTTAAGCTAAACTAATTATCATTATTCTAATGATAAAATATTTATTTACAAGGAATAGGATCGATCAGATTTATACTAGTGGAGATCTGAAAATGGCTGGAGGAAATGTTCAAGAAATTTTCAAATCTTCAGATTTTATAATAAAGCAAAAAATGTTACCTACCAATGGTTAATATATTATTTTTGGTTGTTGTAAAAAGGGAGGGATTGATGGTTTTTATAAATGTTTATGGTCAAATTGGAGATAAACCAGACGTTTTGCATGTTATTTTGCTAAACCTTTTTTAGTTTACAGATGGAACTTATGAAGGTGGCTATGGAGGCTTTGGATGGAATTTTAATTCATCATGGGATCTGTCACTGGGCAGAGACAAACATTCCAATAAAAAGCATTCAAAGTTAGAAAACTTTCCATGTTTATATTAAAGCTTTGCTGATATGTGGAAAGACTATGTTGTATCAAAAGAGAATACACATTTTTCAACTTCCCATGGCTCATGTCTCTATTTGGATATTTTTTAGTATCTTAGTCTATAATTAATTTAACTGAGACTTATTCTATATGTTCTTTCACAATACAGTAGTACCTCTAGATACGAGCTGCTCCATATGCGAGTATTCCAAGATACGAGAAATTTCTTTTCGAGACCCGAGCTCAAATTCAGGATACGAGCCGAGCGTCCACTAGGTGGCACAAGAATCCTTGCTTCTGGTTATCTCGGAGAGGAAAAACAAAGTCTAAAGCCATTTGTTCCAGATACGAGTTGTTCGACATACAAGCTCCCTCCTGGAACGAATTAAACTCGTATCTAGAGGTACTACTGTATCTGATTCATGAGTTATAATGTCAATGGATTTTGGATAAAAAAAATGTTAAGCTTGCAGAAGGTCATTCTGTACAGCATTATTATTTTACTTTACTGATCCATGTGAGAACCATTGGGACAAGGATTTTCAGAAATAGTTTGCCATTGTGTGCTTCCTAAAAACTGAAAGAGAGTAACTCAAGCTCAGCCATATGGCCTTGTGCTTAAGGTAGAATTAGAACTCATGATTTTTCAATTAATAGTCTAATTTCCATCAATCATTACATCAAAATGGCTGTCTAAAATAAATGGATAAGAATGTTAAAAAATTTGAATATTATGTAGAAACTATACTTTGGTATTATGCAGTGCCTTACTGTTAAACTGCCACTTGATCATTTGTATGATTTGGATAGAGAATAATTTTTAAAAATATATAAAGAAGCCATGCTGAGGACAATGAATTAAAATTGTTAGTGTTGTGTATGAGAGGATGCCAGTTAATTTACATGCTGATCACAAATTGGTTAAAACGTGACCGACAATTTCTTGTTTTTTAATTGATTGATTTTTTAAAAATAAAATTATCTAGAATGTATTAGATGCAGGATAACTATTTGAATTTGACTTAAATATTTAAAATGAATTAATAAGCTAATGATTAAGTTGTTATGGAAAGATCAGACTCAAAATAAACTCTTTCAAATGGGCTTCAACCTCCATGATGTTATATAACTGAATTTAGTTATTAACCTGAATTTTGTATTGGAAGGAAAATGACATTAAGTGCATACTGTTATGAGCCCAACTGGAGAGCTATTATTTGGCACTTCTGTAATCTTAGCATTTTCTAGGTTTCCAATAGAATAGGCACTCCATTGTATTTCCAGCATTGAGGGTGGATAGTCATATTGGGGTTGTATTGAGTAAGAAATTAAAATTTCTCTTTTCTTTCCAGAAGAAACTGTTTCTTTGAAAAACATTTTTTTTCTGTCAAGTTCACAATAAAAATGGAATTATTATTCCCAATGAACTGACTTCCAAAACCTTTGAAAAATTACAAAAAGAATATTATTTGCAAAATCAACTGAATGGCACTATATTCAAATAAAACATTTGTAATGTTCTGTGGATCAGATGCGTTGGCTGTCTCACAGGCTCCTACAGTTTTAAATATATTAAAGTATTTTTAGAGACTAAACTAACTATTCAGTTTTATTGCCAATTTAAAACTTCTACAATACAGAAAAATTGGAGTAGAAAATTGGTCTCATGCTTCAAAAAAAATGTAAAATACATTTTTTTATTTTCTCAAAATGGAAATGAATTTGACCAAAAAAAATTGAGAAAGATATTATGGAACATCTCAACAGATTTTCGGAAAGGTTAGTTGTCTGCAATCTTTTGTTAGAGATGCCATAAATTCGAAGTCACAATAATACCTTTGCTTTTGTTATGCCCTTTGGTTAGGTCCTATTGGTTAAGTTACTATGGAGAACTAAGATCTTGGAAGAAAGTTAATATTTAAAATGGTAATGGACTGTTAAATTATATTCCACAAATAAAATCTGCTTATATATATATATTTAAAAAAACTTTAGATCAATTGTGTCCTGGATTGTTTTTAAGTATATCCACATGTGTTTCTGGAAAGGCAGTTGGGTACTAGATGCCAAAGTTTGGCTTAAAGAAATATGTCAGCCTTTGAATGGCCTCCCTATTAATGTAAAATAAAGACTGAATAGTAGAATGTCTGTGGTCAAATTTTTATTTATCATTTTTAAAAGAGACATTTATTTATTTATTTGGATGGTTGGTTGGTTGGTTGGTTGGTTGGTTGGTTGGTTGGTTGGTGGGTGGGTTGGTTGGTTGGTTTATTTTATTTATTTGTTTGTTTTTTGCTGTTAGTTTATTAATTAATTAATTTAAATATTTTTACAAATATTTTGAGGCTGGAAACATATCCAAAACACCTTCCTCCTCCTATTTTCCCACAACAACGATCATTTGGACTGAGAGAGAGAGAGAGTGTGTCAGGCCCAAATTACTCAACTGGCTTTCATGGATAAAATGGGACCTCATAGTCATTTTCAGTTGCTGTATTTCAGCTTATGTTTGTTTGGTTTATTTCTCTGAATTTTTATTTGGATTCACATTGATTTTATTTAAATTCTGTTTTGTGTTGCATAAAGCAATATTTTCAATAAAGTTAGGTAAGACATGGAGAGATACAAAGAAATGTATACAGTGAAGATTTTTCATGAGATTTCACTCCAAATCAAGGAATTCTTCATGTGTATTTTTCCTCTATTTTTTATTTTTGTCTTTTCATCTATTTTTTTATCTGCCTGGAATCACAATGCTTTTTAAAAAGTGGCAATGATCAACCTGTAAAAACTGAAAAAGTGCAAAAATTGGTCCAAATAAGACAAAATATTTTTCTTCTGATTAGGACAACATATGCAGAACATATTTGTTACCACATATAATTCATGCTGTGCTTCTATGTTCATAGATTTGACAGTTGTTGCTTTCAGACTTGCTGTATAGAACATAAAATCCATACACTCCAGAAACCCAGATCTTTCCAGTTCAGAAGTTTTAATTTATTTATTGTCATTTCACAACATAGTCCATATAGAAGATACGATGGCACATTGATTAGAATGCAAGCTAACTCTTCCCACTGTCAGGAGTTAGATCCTGACTGGAGGATACTGAGTTGACTTGGCCTTCGATCCTTTTGATTTTGGGGACAATATGTTTATATTCTAAACCACTCAGAGAGCGCTGTTGGTAAAACAAGGACCCAGATTGTTTGGGACAATATGTTTATGTTGTAAACCACTCAGAGTGCTATAAATCACTATGAAGCTGTATCTCTACATAATTACATGGTTACATGTAGCTACATAGGTACATATAACCAAAGAAGAAAACTGCCTAGAATGCATATGGGTCAACATAAAAGAAAAAAGAATACTGCAATAATAATGGGGGACTAAAACTACCCGGACTTCAATTGCAATACTAATTCTGCATCAAGCGAGAAATCAAACAGATTCCTAATCAATCCAGCTAACAACTTTGTTCTCCAAAAGGTAGAGGAGGGAACTAAAAGGACAGCCATTCTGGATTTAATACTTACAAACAGAGAAGAAATGATAGAGAGAGATGAAAATGTAGAAACCCTGGGGGAGAATGACCATGTCATGCTAGAATTCATCATAACACAAACACAAATAACTGAACCAATGATACCAAAGTCTTAGATTTTAAAAAAGCTGACTTCAAAAAATGCAAAGAAAATTTGGGAAAGATTCCTTGGATGAAAGTACTAAAGGGAAAAACAACTCAAGAAGCTTAGGAAACCTTGAAAAACATGATAAAGGAAGCCCAGAACAGCACAATAATGGTGAGAAAGAAAAACAAGAAATCCAAAAGGAAATCAGCATGCCTGCACAAAGACCCCACTGACAAATTGAATGAAAAAAAAGGACAAATACAAAAAATGGAAAGAGGGATACATAACTAAGGCTGAGTATCAACAGATAGCCAGAATCTGTAAGGAAAATATCAGGGCAGCAAAGGCACAGAATGAACAAAGACTTGCAACAAAAATCGAAGACAATTAAAAAGCTTCTTCCAACATATAAACAAGGGGAAAAAATCAAGGAAACAGTCGGTCCATTAATGGGAGAAGACAGCAAAGAAGTAACAGGCAACACGGACAATGTAGAGCTGCTTAACTCATTCTTTGCATCAGCCTTCACACAAATTGAAACTGCAATCCAACTAACCAGCAAAAAACAGATTGGCATTGATAATAAACAAAATACTGTATACATATAAACTGGGTAAAACCACACTCAATAGCAGTGACTGCGAGAGGGATCTTGGAATTTTAGTAAACAACCAGCGGAACATGAGCCAGCAGAGCTCAGTGGCAGCCAAAAAAGCCAGTGCAATCCTAAATTGTATTAACAGAGGGATATAATCTAGGACTAGGGAGGTACTAATACCACTCTATAAAGCCTTAGTTAGATCACACCTAGAGTACTGGATCCACACTACAAAAAAGACATTGAAACTCTAGAGAAAGTGCAGAAGAGAGCAACCAGGATAATTAGGGGACTGGAAATTGTAACATACGAAGAGCGGTTGCAGGAACTGGGCATGGCCAGTCTGGCAAAGAGAAAGACCAGGAGTGACATGATAGCAATGTTTCAATACTTGATGGGCTGCTACACAGAGGAAGGGGTCAGACTGTTTTCCAAGGCACCAGAAGGTCAGACAAGGAATAATGGATGGAAAGTGACCAAGGAGACATTCAACCTTTCTTTTGAGCATGCACAGAAGCCAAGTGCATGCTATCGCCATCTTGTTTTTGGCCTATTATTATTATTATTATTATTATTATTATTATTATTATTATTATTATTATTATTATTATTATTATTATTATTATTATTATGTCAATACAACACAACAAACGAGATCACTATGCTGCATTTCCTCACCAGTCGGGCGCTTCCCGAGCACCTAGGACTGAGTGATGTAGCGGCGAATTATGTTTGCCAATCCCAGTAAAGCAGACTTTTGCAATTGACAGATGGAGATTTTGTCAATTCTGATGGTTTTCAAAAGTCCGCTGAGATCCTTTGGCACTGTGCCCAGCATGCCAAGTATCACTGGGACCACTTTCACTGACTTATGCCAGAGACGTTGCAGCTCGATTTTTAGATCTTCGTATTTCACTAATTTCTCTAGCTGCTTCTCCTCAATTCTGCTGTCCCCTGGGATTGCAATGTCGATGATCCATACTTTCTTTTTCTCCATAATCAGGATGTCTGGTGTGTTATGCTTCAGAATTCGGTCAGTCTGAAGTCGGAAGTCCCACAGTAGTTTTGCTTGCTCATTTTTGACCACTTTTTCAGGCTTATGATCCCACCAGTTCTTTGCCACTGGTAAATGGTAGGTCTGGCACAGGTTCCAGTGGATCAGCTGTGCCACAGCATCATGTCTATGCTTATAGTCAGTCTGTGCGATCTTTTTGCAGCTGAGTATGTGATCGATTGTTTAATCTGTTTCTTTACAGAGTCTGCACTTTGGATCGTCTGTTGATTTTTCAATTCTGGCTTTGACAGCATTTGTTCTAATAGCCTGTTCTTGTGCCGCCAGTATTAGTCCTTCTGTCTCCTTTTTGAGTGTTCCACTTGTAAGCCATGACCAGGTTTTTTCTTTATCCACTTTGCCTTCAATCTTCTCCAAGAACCTGCCATGCAATGCTTTGTTCCCCCAACTGTCCATATGACGTTGAGTTACAGTTTTTTTATACTGGTCCTTGGTTTGTTTCACCTTGAGAAGCTTCCTATTGTTGACGGCCATCAACGCTGACTCTTTGCTCTCCTTCACATAGTCAGCTAATGGATGCTTCTCTTCTTCCACTGTCTGCTTCACTTGCAAAATTCCTCTGCCACCTATTTTCCTTGGTAAATACAACCTGTCAACGTCACTGCGACGGTGTAGTGCATGATGGATCGTCATTAATTTTTTGGTTTTCCTGTCCAGGTTGTCCAGCTCTGCTTGAGTCCAGTTCACTATGCCAGCTGTGTATCTAATTACAGGTATGACCCAAGTATTTATAGCCTTGACCCATACATTATTATTATTATTATTATTATTATTATTATTATTATTATTTTCAATTTTTTCAGCATGCGCACGCTTGCAAAGTGTTTGCTTGCTCATGAGGTGCACCCACATGGCGTGGGAGAAAGTGAACCTGTAGCAAGGTAAGTTAGAACCCATTCCTGATGTATATATATTGACCCCTAGGTTCCTCCCTTGTGGAGGTCCTCAGGGATCTGTTCTCTCCCACTTGCTGTTTAATATCTATATGAAACCACTAGGTTAGATCATCCAAGGACACGGGTTGAGTTGTCATCAGTACGCTGATTACACCCAGTTGTACATCTCCATCCCATGCCTACTGGGTGAAGCAGTGGAAGTATTTATTTATTTATTTATTTATTACTTAGATTTGTATGCCGCCCCTCTCCGAAGACTCGGGGCGGCTCACAACATGTAGAAACAAATCATAAGCAATCAGACAAATTTAAAATATTTAAATATTTAAAAACCCCATATGCTAACAGACACACACATAGACATATCATGCATAAATTAAACGTGCCCAGGGGGAGATGTTTCAGTTCCCCCATGCCTGACGGCAAAGGTGGGTTTTAAGGAGTTTACGGAAGGCAGGAAGTGATGTGCCAGTGCCTGGAAGCTATTAGGGTCTGGATGTGTGCCAACAGACTCAAACTCAAACAAGCTGTGGGTTTTGCCTCCCAAGGACAATCCCATCTATCCGTTCATTACCTTGGGGAGGAATTATTGACCCCCTCAGAGAGGGTCTGCAACTTGGGTGTCCTCCTCGACCCACAGCCGATGTTCAAACACCATCTTTCGGCTGTGGCGAGGGGGGCATTTGCCCAGGTTCGCCTGGTACACCAGTTGTGGTCCTATCTGGACAGGGAGTCACTGCTCACAGTCACTCATGCCCTTATAACCTTGAGGTTTGACTACTGGAGCTCTCTACATGGGGCTACCTCTGAAGAGTGTTCGGAAACTTCAAATTGTGCAGAATGCAGCTGCGCAAGTGGTCATGGGTCTTCCCAAATACACCCATGTTTCACCAACACTCCATAGACTGCATTAGTTGGCAATTGGTTTCCGGACACAATTCAAAGTGTTGATGATGACCTATAAAGCCTATGGCATCAGACCAGATTACATACAGGACCGCCTTCTGCCACATGAATCCCAGTGACCGGTTAGATATTTTTTTATGGTGTCATTTTTGCTTTTAATCAAAACATGGGCATTTTAACAGTCATACTGCTTATTCTGTACACCATTGAGAGCCATCTGACTGACACAGATATAAGTTTAACAAAAATCCCAGTGAAGTCAGTATATTGATATATGACTTTATTCAATATAATTTAAGAGTTTAGTTTTATGGTACTGTGTCAAATTATTAGGCATAAGAGAAGCCATATGTTTTGTCCCTAAATCACTTATTTTTTCAGCTTCTGCCCCATTCCTGCATCAATGGTGTATACACAACATGTGTGTATTTTATTCTCAGTTCTAATGTATGAACTTGGGTATGCACTTTTCAAGCTCTGCCATTATTTAATTTTCCTCTGCTCTGTATGATGATTCTTTATGGATATTCATTCCACTCTATGTATCTTTTTTAATGTACTTTCCCCTATGGACGCATTTTGCAAATATTTTTAATTGTGAGCAACCTTACAAAATTTGTAAAATGTGTGGGATTTTCCATATAATTATATATTCAGATAAATTTTCACGAAAAGGCAAAAAAGGAAAAATTCTCATTACCTTTTGTTTTATAAGTTGCATTCCATCAGGTAGCTGTGCTACCTGAAAACTACTATGAAAAATTCTGTCTTTATACTAAAATCATTTATTTTACTGCACATTGATTAATAACAGAAGTGAGTGTTCTTCATATGTAAAACTTTGGGTTGGGATTGCAATCCTTACAAAACAAATTAAACAGTTTAAATTAAACTCTTTAAAACCCAGTCTTTGGGGCATCGTTTTGTCCTTTTCTACCATGACACATAATTTCTATTTAGATACTCTGGTGACTTAAATCATTTCTTTTATAACGAGGTGCAAAAGTTTCCTAAGTAGTTAGAAAAAAGTTTTGTTCCAGGCTGACTCAGAAGGCACCGCATGAGTAAGAACAGCATTTAGTAAAAGTTTAATTGGTCTTTATATAAAAGAAATGATACTTGTCACTGATGACCACTAATGTACTAAAAATGTTCATTAAAGGTTTTCTATTCGTCTGTTTTGCCAAATTTTTCTCTAACAAAAAAAAATTAAAGACATCCCCCCCCCCCATTCTTCTGATGATGGTTAACAAATACTGCCATCATGTGGTAAAAATAAAATAAAATAATGTGTGGTTTGTTTCAGAATCTGATGGTAAAGCTTCTGTGAAAGAAAATAGAAAAATCGCAAAATCTGAGATATTTATTGATAATATATCAAAGTAATGTTTATCATATATATAAGTATAATTATTTTAAGTTAACATTATTAAGGCATATAATATATACATTAAAATCTTTTGTAAATATTATAATCTATACCAGGGGTCCCCAAACTTTTTACACAGGGGGCCAGTTCACTGTCCCTTGGACTGTTGGAGGGCTGTACTATTTAAATAAACTATGAACAAATCCCTATGTCCACTGCACATACCCTATTTTAAAGTAAAAAACAAAATGGGAACATACTATTTAGAGGGGGTGGGGGAAGAAGTCTGAAAATTCATATAAGTTTATGTTTTGTTTTTAATTTTCTTTGTTAATATCTGATTGGCTATACAAGGTTTTCTTGCTTACAGAAAAATGTATAAAGAAAGAAGGAAGCACTTTGGCATAATGGTTAATAAATTAGAAATATAATTGGTGGTGTACTTTTTGAAGGAATATTAAGGAAGGGATTTGATTAAAAGAAAATTAATGAAACAGGATGACAAAATAAGAAAAAAAAACTTTTACAACTTTTTAAATGATTGATATTAGTTACTAATAAAATACTGCATTTTATTCATGGGAAATTAGATGGTACACTGTGTTGTTTGAATGTATGTTAACAGAAAAATTTTAAAAAAAATTTGCCCTCCCAAAAAAACAGTCCTTCCTTACTCTGTCACTCCATTCATTTCATCCTTCCTTCCTTCCTTCCTTCCTTCCTTCTTCCCTCCATTTCTCCTTCCTTCCTTCCTTCCCTCCTTCATTCCTCTCCACTTCTCTTTCCCTCCCTCTCTTTCCCTTTTCTTTCTTTCTCTCTCTCTTTTCCCTCTCTCTCTCATATGAGAGAATTCTTGAAAAATGAGAGGACTCCAAATAAGAAGGTGGTTTTTTATGAGGGTGTTTTTTTTGTCCCCACAAAATATCCTGTGAGAAAGCTTTTTCAATTTAACACATAGCTGAGATCAATGTAATGTGATCTCTTATTGTTTCAATGAACAATTCCAATATTAAAAAGTCTAAGTAGGCAGGATAAATGAACTTGAGGGGGTCATCTCTGTCTCTCTCTCTCTGCTGAAAAAATGAGACTCCCCACAAGTCAACTCACGGGAAAGGTGGAGAGAGGGCAAGGCGACAGCCTCGGTGTAGGCACAAGTCTACGCCCGCCACTTTTTCCCCAGGGCGCCGCTTCTGCGTGCAGGTGGTGAGGCCATCCAACCGCTGCCTCTTATTTCCTGGGGGTGTGTGTGTTTGCTTCCTGTTTCTTCCCGGCGGTGGGAAGATTATCGGCAGGAGTGGGCGGGGCATGGTCCCCGGACACAGTCGGAGAAGATGGGCATGGCTCAGAGAATTTGACTGAGAGTTCATATTATGCAGAATTTTGTATAGTAGTTATTTATTTATTTATTTATTTATTTATTTATTTATTTATTTGTTTGTTTGTTTGTTTGTTTGTTTGTTTATTTATTTATTCATTCATTCATTCATTTATTCAAAGCTTTAGAAAAAGCATAAATAGACAAACCCACACATAAATGTATCAGGAAAGAATAACAACAGCACACATGGTATTTTGCTTTTACCATCATCGGTTAAGCATCTCCTGCAAAATCCCTCAAATTTTTAATTAGTGTTGTTAGATACTTGACTTGTCATGTAACTAAGATATGAAAATTGAATGCTGTATAGAATACTGTTGAATAACTAGTATAGATTGTATATGATCATAAGTCTTGCATTTGTGATTGGTTTTCATGCCTGCCAATAATGCATGGGTACTACTGTAATTGAGAATTTTGGTTCAAAGAGTAGTTAGGAAGTTATATTCTTGAGAATGTTGTCTGTCTGTCTGTCTGTCTGTCTGTCTGTCTGTCTCTCTCTCTCTCTCTCTCTTTCTCTATCTATCTATCTATCTATCTATCTATCTATCTATCTATCTATCTATCTATCTATCTATCATTGCCCATCTCATTGTCCAATGATTTTGAGGAGCTTACAATGCCATAACACATCAGTATAAAGCAATTAAGGCATTAAGAACATTAAAAACATTCAGCATTAAAAAAACATTAAAATTGATCAAAAAGCTAGATTAAAAAGGAACTAATACATAAAGACAGCATGCTTTCTGTCCTCAGAGAGGGGTCCTCGGAGAGGGGTCTTCAGAGAGGGGCAGCATACAAATCTAATAAATCATTATTATTAATTATTTGTCCTGGACTTAGACTGAGTCGAAAGAGGAGAAATGTAAGATGGAGGGCACTATTTATACTTTTCTAAGACTCAATCCTGATTGGTTAGCGGACAAGGTCAACCCATCCTTGGAGGCTAACTCCCCTTACCATGGAAAAAGGATATAAACAGGAAGGGGTGGGATCTTCTTCTTAGTCTACTAACCAGATTTTCAGGCTTTTTTGGATGGCCATGAAGTTGGCGGTAGATCTCACCTTGAGGTGGTTTGGCAGAAAAGGTTTTCCTGGATCCTGCCAGCCAAAAATATGACATAGAGAAATCTCCAGGTGGTCTCAATGACTCTCTAAAAGAATGCAAATGACCAGCTGTCTGCAAGGACTATAAATCTTTTCATTCCCCACCATCCAAACTGAAGAAGCTTCTTGGGTGAGAAGCGAGATATCTTCAAAGAAAAACAAGAAGGTCCAATTGCCTTTGAAAAAGCATTTGTATGGTGGACATGCCCAAAATCTAAAATTTACTGGAACAAGGTAGAAAAATGGCTGAAAGAAATTACAAATAAGGAAATTAGGAAGACACCAGAATTTTTCTTATTAGGTATCATGGATATTAAATATAAAAAAGAAGTATATTATTTAATAATTCATATTTTAGTAGCAGCTAGAATCGCATTTGCACAAAAATGGAAAGAAAAGGAAATTCCAAAAGGTGAAGAGATTTTTAGGAAAATTATGGAATGTGCAGAATTGTATATGATGACGAGAAGGTTAAATAATCAAGTGGAATCTGAATTTTATAAAATTTGGGGGAAAGTGTATAAATGGTGGAATTTGAAAAAAAAAAAGATTATTGAAGATAACAAAATAAAGTATGAAACAGTAAAGTGTATATTTTTGAATACAACTCATAGTGAAATTCAATGAATAACACTAATTTTATTAACTGAGTTTAACTATTTAACCATAATTATATAATCAATAGATTTTTTTTGAAATTTTAGGTTTATTTTTCTTTGAATATTAGTATTGCATACAAACAGATGTTTCATTGATAAGTTCACTTTTCTGTATTGATCTAAACAGAATCAGTTTTTCATTTTTCTATTAGGAAGACTTCTATAATAAGAGGAGCAATGGTAGCTCCTATATATGTAAATGTTGTTAGTTCTGTCTGTCTTACAGTTTTAAAAAATTCAATAAAAATTATTTTAAAAAAGAAAAGAAAAAGCATTTGTAACTTGAGAAATGCTCAGTTTAGATGAGAATTTTTGATCCTCAAGGTACAATAAAAAAATAAATGAATGGGGATCTTTCAATCTGATCCTTAATGAAGCCTATAAAATGATGGGTTATTTATTGAAACAACAATATATAAACACTTGTAATAAATCCTCTGAGAAACAGAAAACATTAAATTCAGATGGCAGACAGTAGAATCAATTCCTAACAATAAATGAGATCAATTGAAACAGCATTCTTCCTTCTTCTTTGACTCATAGTTTTCATTCAATCTTTTATAACAATTACTGTTCTCTACTGGGAGGATTATGCTAAAACTGTTTGTTTGGCTAAATGAGCTGGAGCTATTATCCCTAAGAAGTCAATACTATTTATCTTCTTGACAGCATTTATCAGGGGGGAAAGTCCTATCCAATCGATAGTATTTTTAATTCTACTTCTTACTACATTTTTTTAAATAAGAAAAAAAGTTATGACCAATGTTGTACAAAGAGATTATTTTCTCTTTGATTTAACAGAATAACAGAACAGGGTTGGAAGGAAACTTGATGTCAGGCCAAAAGCCATTTTACTTTGGGTCTTTGGCCTGCTATACTTTATGCTATTTTAAAATGTATTCTTTGCTATGGGAATTTGGGAGGGGTCATTGCATGAGGGATTCCTGCATGTAGCCATAACAAATTCCTTCTAGATTGTCAAGTTAGTTCTTTGTCTTTGCACTCTTGCACCTACATGGAAGGAGATGGAAGTTGCTGTCAAGTTGCCAGATGAAGATTAGTCAATGTGATGGACTTAAGAACATAAGAAGAGCCAGGCTAAATTGGGCCAAAGCCCATAGAGTCCATCATTCTGTGTCACACAGTGGCCTACCAATTTTACATGGGGATCTTGAGCAGAAATAGAAGGCAACATCCTCCCTTTCCCTTGACCCCCAACAAATGGTACCCAAGGGAATCCTACATGCCTCAACCAACATAGAGACGGCACATGGACATCCATTTCAATAACCACCAATACACTTGGCATCCATGAATCTGTCTAATCCTGCCTTGAAGCTATCCAGGCTGACAGCTGTCATGACCTCTTCTGGAAGTGAATTCCATAAACCAATGACCCTCTGGATAAAGAAATACAGTGGTACCTCGGTTCTTGACCACAATTCATTCTGGAAGTGTGGTCGAGAACCGATTTGGTTGAGAACCAAAACAATTTAAGATAAATTCCCCTCCGCAGTTGTCTCTCCCTCTAGCTTGCCTGCTTCTGTCCCCATGTCTCTCTCTCTCTCTCTCTCTCTCTCTCTCTCTCTCTCTGTAGCTTGCCGGCTTCCGGCTTCAGTTCTCTCACTCGCCCGCTTCTGTCCCCATCTCTCTCTCTCTTTCTCTCTCTCTCTGTAGCTTGTCGGCTTCTATATTTAGCTCTCTCATTCGCCCGCTTCTGTTCCTGGCTCGCTCTCTCTGTGTGTAGCTTGCCGGCTCCTGTCTTCAGCTCTCTGGAGTGTTCGAGTTCCAAATATTTGTTCGGATTTCAGGGCAAAAGTTTCTTGAATTTCCTCGTCGAATACTGATTTGTTCAAACTGACAAGCGTTTGAAAACCGAAGTACCACTGTATTCCTCTTTATTTGTCCTCACTTTCTTACTTATGAGCTTTAGGGAGTGCCCGCTCATCCTAGTATTGTGTGATAGAGAAAAGAATTTTCTAGAAAAGAATTTTTCTCTATCCACCTTTTCTATCCCATGTACCATTTGGGGGTGTGGGGACAAAAGGATCTTTCAACTGAATGGAGAAACCCCTGGGACTTCAGATTCAAGTTTCTCCCAGATATACCAACATGGCTCTGCCAATAAATTGGAACTTTGAGGAATATTTTGCCTTGGAGTCTCAATGCTGTTTGGAACCCTGACATTTGGAGGTGTGATGCTGGCTGGGAAATTCTGGGAGTTGAAGTCCAAATATCTTCAAGTTGCAAAGGTTGGGAAACACTGCTCTAGACCATGGACACATGTCATTGTGGGCTGGAGGGCTGGGGTTATGCAAAAAGCCCACTTGTATTGGGAGGGAGGGAATCCCCAGCTGGTTGGTGCTGGATCACATCTCCTCTCCTTTAGGAAGTAACCACCAGGATCCCATCTCCGTGTATTTGAACATGTGAGCTGTTCTTTGCACATGCATGTGTGCCAGATACCAGACCAAGTGGAAATATGAAAATCATCTTTCCAGGACACGCATGTGCGCTGCGTGACTGCTCTTTCAGTATCTGGCACTTCTGTGTGATGAGTGATGGCTCTGCATGCCCAGATAGATGGCTTTGCGTGCCACTTCTGACACACATAACATCATATCCCCAGACAAATGATTGTCCAGTTTCTTCTTAAAAGCTTCCAATGATGAAGCAGTTATGACTTCTGAAGGCAAGCTGTTCCACTGTTTTATTGTTCACTCTGTCAGTGTTTATTGCTTGCCTTGTTTGCTATCAAACTCTTTAGTTTTGACAGGAGTCGAAATACTCTGAAAAGAATAAAATAAAACCAGAAAATTAAAGAGATTGAGGTTTTAGCATCTAAATATTATTAGAACTAAAATTATCTTACTTCTGATTTCTAGAATATATTAGCCATTAGAAGAATTTTATGTGGTGGCTATTAGTGTTGGGCGAACCAAACCCGCACAATTTGGGTCTGTACCGAATTTTGTGGTGTTCGGCATGCCGGACCCAAACCCAATTTTTTTAAAAAAATTCATGCTTTAGCTCGACGTTCATGCCGAACACCGTGAAAGCCACCGCCCGGCTGTCATCTGCTGAGAAGAGGAGAAGGAGCCGGGTGCCAGTGGCGGCAGAGGCAGGCGAACACCGGGGAGTTGTGAGCCGGTCGGGAGGCTGGGAGGGAGGCACAAAAGGAGCTGGGGAATCCCATGAAGAGATTCTGGGGGCAGAGCTTTGACGTCACATACACTGGCAGGTTGCTAAGGACGCCAAAGGGATCACTTCCTGGATTCCATGGAATCCAGGAAGTGATCAGCTTGGCGTCCTTAGCAACCTGCCAGTATACGTGACGTCAAAGCTCCGCTCCTGGAATCTCTTTGTGGGAGGAATTCCCTAGCTCCTTCAAAGGGAGGTCTTTTCATGTAAAAATTGTAAAAAAAATATTTTTATGAAAAAGGACACCACAGTGGCGTTGCAAGCAAAGGGAGGTCTTTTCATGTAAAAATAAAAGTTTTTATTTTCACGTGAAAGGACCTCCCTTTGCTTGCAATGCCGCTGCGGCGTCCTTTTTCGTAAAAATAAAAATAAATAAAAATAAAAAATCCGTAAAAATAAAAAATGATGGGATTCCGGTGACGGAGCTTTGGTACAACGAACCATTTGGGTTTGGTCGAATTTTGCGCGAAATTCATCCAAACTTGCCGAACGTGAACTCCGTTGGGTTCGCCCATCACTAGTGGCTATTTTACGTCAGTTTTATGTGGTGGCTATTTTACATCAGATAGATTGGACCAAAAAATGTTCTTCCTTGTGACAATAGTAAAAGGCTGTTCCCAGGGTGGGAGCTGACAGAAGGTTCTGTTGCCCACATTTTAATCCCAATTTACCTCAGCAACAAAGCAGAATTGGGACCATGATGTATACAGAAAAAAAAAGCATAGCAAACACCTCCCTCAGTACGTATAACTGGAAGAAAAGTCTCAGAGTTATTGTTCAGTGGAATCAGAGTACTGATATAGGAGGAGACATTCTCTATTCCTTCTCTATTCCTTCTCCTATCATCAAAGTCAAGAAGTACAAGAGAGAGAAAAAGTGTTTTTCCTTCCCCATCACTTTTCTTTTTCTTTTTAAAAATATTTTTAATATGCTTTATTAAATTTCTACAAAAGTAAAATATCAAAAAGAAACAAAAACATTTAAAGGGAAAAAGACAGATGAAGAGAGGATAAGGAAGGAATAAAACAATTTCAATTTTCTTCGATAGTTACAAATATGACACATTAACATTTTGATCTAAAAGACAATTATATCCATTATTTCTATAATCATAAAAAATTTCTAATTCTCAAATCCCAAAATTAATGTAGCATTTTTTCCCATTTCTAGCAAAAACACAATTTCCATGTGGAAACAAAGTTAGATAAGGTCTTTTCTTTAATATAAGCAGTTAATTTTATCAACTTGGCTAGTTCCATTAGTTTCAATACCCATTATTCCATTCTAGGAATCTGTGTATCTTTCTATCCCACTAACTGTGCATTTCTGCCGTTATCACATATAGAAACAAAGTCCCATATTTTTTCTCCAAATGTTTAACCTTGAAATATAAAAAAACCCCATCTCTGGTTTCAATTGTACATTTGTTTTAAGAATTCTCTGAATAAATGTATATATTTGACCTCAATCATAATTGGCCTTACAAGTCTACCAAAAGTGATGAAAGATACCTTCAGAGTGATTACATTTCCAGCATTCGTTTGACACACCATTATGCATGTTTGACAATTTATCAGGTGTTAAATAGCAATGAAACGTCATCCTGTAGAAATTTTTCAAATTACAATTCAGTGTGAATTTCAGCCACTTACTCTACATATTCTCTCACTGATCTAGCATTATATTATATCAAACATACCCACTGAATCACAGTTAACATATTCATCTTGCATATTTATTTTCAATAAAAGTCTTTACATGTTGGCAATGATACGCTCATCGTTATTCTACAAATCCAGTTCAACTTCAGTTTTCTCATTTGAAAAGCAAGATTTCTTTTTATCCAATTTAAATGTATCTAATAATTGAATATGGAGGGAGAGAGAAGGAAATGTTTTAACAGCTCTCCAGTGCCAGGAACAGCCATGTTTCCTGTAGTTTTCAGTTGTTGGAAAAAAATCATTTTTTTTTATTTTAAAAAATTGGGGTGGCAAAGCTCTAATAGTCTGTTTCCAGCTTCATTCATACACCATAGCCTATTAGCCTTTGAAGTAGACAGGTTAGGAAAAGATACTGCAAGGATTATACTTTTTTTTTAAGTATAAAAAGTATAAAAGTATAAAAAGAATTTTTTAAAAAAAATTCAGAGTATAATAACAGAATCTTGAAAAGCTTATCAGAGTTCTGTCTCTCTTGTAGAATCAAGGCAGATTTCTTTTGAGTTTCTTTCTCACAATTTCCATTTTCCTCTGATTGATTAGTGATTCTTCATTTAATTATTTATCTATGTCAGTGTGACTTGTATATCACTTTAAAAAACCAGTACATGGCATCGGACCAGATTACTTGCAGGACTGTCTCCTGCTGCATGAGTCCCAGTGACTGGTCAGGTCCTACAGAGTTGGCCTTCTCCAGGTCCTGTCAACTAGACAATGTTGCTTGGTGGGGCCTAGGGGAAGAGCCTTCTCTGAGGAGGCCCTAGCCCTCAGGAATCAGCTCCCTCCAGAGATTCATACTGCCCCCACTCTCCTCGCCTTCCGTAAGAACAGCCCAATCCTGGTGGCCATCTGTGTCACCAGGATTGGGGTCACTAGACCCTAGCTTTCGGCCGACGAGTGCAATGTATGCTTGTTGTTGAATGTGAATGAATGATTTTTAATGTTCCAGGGTTTTTAGAGTAGTTAATTATATTAATTGGATTTTAGATTTTGATATTGTACATTGTTTTTTATTATGCTGTGAGCTGCCCCAAGTCCTCAGAGAGGGGTGGCATACAAATTCAATAAATACATAAATAATAAATACATTATTCCAAATACCATTTCACTTTCATTTTTAGTATTCCAATATCTAATAACAATACAACTTTCTTGTTGTTGCTGCTCAGCTTCCACTTCCTTTACCTTTGTGGATGGGATCTGGTGTGGTTGGATCACAGCTAGCTCCTTTACTCATGAATTCTGAAGAGGAGGAACCAGGTGCGTTTAAGCATCATAGGCATGTGTAGCTGTCAGATGAGTTGGATAGTGAGGATGAAGAAGGGATAGACATGTAAATAACATATAATAAGCTGTAATTTGCACCATCAAACCTTGCCTATGTTACATATATAATATTTATATACATAAATTAATCTATTTGCTTTTGTGGTCACCTCATAGTTTACTAGAATATAGTCACTTCAGATATATACTCTACTAAACTTTTAAGACACGTGGACTTCAACTCCCAGAATCCTTCGGAGCCAGCCATGTTGGCTGGGGAATTCTGGGAGATGAAGCCCACATCTTCAGAATTGCACAATTTGAGAAACAATTTAAATCAGGGGCCTCGAACCTTGGCGGCTTTAAGACTTGTGGACTTCAACTCCCAGAATTCTGGGAATTGAAGTCCACAAGTCCTAAAGAGGCCAAGGTTGGAGGCCCCTTATTTAAGGAGTACAGAAGGCTTTTCCGCTACTAGAAGTCTCCGCTTCCCTGGGCTCATCTTTTGCATTCTCTGCCACACGAAGAGCGGGGATGGGCACTGTGAGGAGGAGCCTCCGCTGTTTCCTCCTATGCCACGTGCGAAGGCAGCCATGGTGCCAGTTCGCCAGCGGCTATATCTGAGTGGCACCAATCTTGGCCCAGTAGGCAGTTCAGGCAAACCACCCATCACGGCTCTGCTGCAGGTGGACTCGGATCTGCCTGGAACTGACACACTCGCGGGCTTCGAGAGCATGCTGTTTGTCCAGGTGCTGGACTGGCCTCAGTGTGATCTGCTGAGTCACCTGGACGAGTGCACGGCTTTCCTTAGCTGAGTCTTGGAGGGAGGAAGAGCGCTGGTGAGCCCCCAGCCTTAAAGGAGACTACTTGGGAGGCAGGGTGGCTGTGAGTTGGGACTGTGACCAGCAAAAGCCCCCAAACCACGTGCTTGTTTTTACTATCTTTGAGCAACGTTTCAGAGCTCCCCATTCCCCTGCAAGCCTGCCGGGGCAGGGGAGGTACAACCGAGAGGCTCGTCACTGGCCCATCTGTGGGGGCGGCCGTAGCTCCCTGTCCTTCTTCTACCGCCGGTGCCTACTGCCAAGCTGGCGGCTGGCGCCACAGGTTCCTTGGGCGGGAGGCGCTGGTGGTGGGAGAAGGAAAGGGAGCCACGGCCACCCCCCGCCACAGATGGGCCAGTGCCAAGCCTCTCAGTTGTGGCCTCCCCGCCCCCCTAGCGGGCTGGCAGTGGTATGGTGAGCACGCCTGCATGTGCGTGTGACATTCAGAACAAGAAAAATCTTCTTCTGCACTTTTCTTGTTGCTCCCTGCCCCAAACTCCAATGCCCAGTGCTTTTGTGCGGCCTTGGAAAAGGCGACAGAGGGAACACTGAATGGCAGCCTCCAATATTTTTGTAGATTTAATGCAAAACTGATGTCATGTTTATTTATTTATTATTATTTAGATTTGTATGCCGCCCCTCTCTGTAGACTGTCATCTTGTATCAAAATTTATCTTCTTCAGTGCTCTTTTTGCTTGGTTGTACAGTGGTACCTCTACCTACAAATACTTGTGAACTTTTCTAGATAAGAACCGGGTGTTCAAGATTTTTTTTCCTCTTCTCAAGAACCATTTTCTACTTACAAAACCGAGCCTCCGAAACTGTAACTGGAAAAGGCAGGGAGAAGCCTCTGTGGGTCCTCTCTAGAAACCTCCTGGGAGGAAAAAGTGCCGGAAAAGGTGGTGAGAAGCCTCCATGGAATCTTCTGGGAGGAAACAGGGCCTCCACCCTCCATTATTTGCTTTTACATTGATTTATATGGGGAAAATTACTTCTTCTTACAAACTTTTCTATTTAAGAACCTGGTCATGGAGTGAATTAAGTTCGTAAGTAGAGGTACCACAGTATTATATTATCCTTTGTATTGCCTCATTAGAGAACTCAATGTTTCTCTAATGGATATCTTCCAGGTACATTGGAAGTTATCTCTGTTAATGAGGCATATTAGATTGTTGGGTTAAAGAGTAATTTTAGCTAGTAATTAAAAATAATGATCCACATCCTGGCTTCTATCCTCACAATTCCTAATTCTTTCCTTAAAACTGTGTTACATATGTATCTAGAGACTTGCATGACTAGACTTAAAAGCATTGGGATTGTACTCTCTCAGCTATAGTTAGGTTAGTGTAAGGTTTGAGTACCGTATAATAGATGTGCCTTAGCTTTTGCTTCTGAATGTTTTAGGGAAGCTAGAATATAATGGCCATCTTTAGGGTGATAAAAGGACAATATACTGTAGATGTTGCACTCTTGTGGACAACCTGTGATTTATAGGTCAAGTGTGTGAAGCTATGAGTATTATCCACATGCCCAAGGCATTATATTCAGGGTGTCATGAAAGAATTGACTTGCTTTCTCTTATATATCTCTTAGTAGAAATCATATGGTTGGGATCCAGCCAATGTTCTGTTCTGACATCAGTTCTGCTCATGCTAGCACCATGAATATCCTTCTTCTAGTAATTTCCTATTTTTCTGCTATATTATTTGTGTGTGTGTGTGTCTCTGTGTGTGTTTGAGACTCGTATTTGGCACCATTTGCTTTTCATATCTCCCAGTTACTTCAATGGAAAAGCCATCCCGCCAAATGCGATGACTCCACTGAGTAAGCAGCAATCCTTTCAAGATTGTGATGGAGAGCACCAGGGGTGGGTGTCAGCATTCCAATTAACATCTGAGAAATAAATCTTAGTCCAAACCTTGGCATTCTTCCAAGTTCCAAATTATTAACAGTCATGTTGGCTACGAACTGTAGGCAACCTGCTACTAACTTTTCCTACAGTTCTCCACCCAGGTTTTTATTTATTTATTTTATTTATTTGACTTCTATGTCACCCAATCCCGAAGGTTAACATTCATCCCCTATCCCCATACACACACGTTCATTTCATGGATCACTCCAGCTGTCTCAACATCTATGATCCTCCCATGTACTTCCGGCTGGTGCTGAACAAAAGATGACCTTGAATCTTTGGAAATAATTTGTTGTGGCTAGTAATTTTCCCTCTCGTACAACTACCCCTCCCCAATTCCCACAGTACTATTCTACTTGTGGCAGGCCAATCTCTCTTTACTCAAAATGATGGCTTCGGCCTGACTGGTTTCTCCCGGTTCAAACTGGTTCACCCAAACTGGTAGTGGCTTGCTAGTGACATCACAATGACATCACCCACCTGATTCAGTTGATGCTGGCCCTTGGGCACCATCATCTTTTTTTTTAAAAAAAATTACTTTAAAAAAAAATTCTTCTGAGCATGCACAGAAGTTGAGTTTCTGTCACTGTGCATGTGGTCACCATCTTGTTTTTGTCTTTTTTTAAAAAAAAGGGGGTTTTGGCACTACGCAAGTCCGTGTGCGCAAAGCACACACAGCACGTGAGGAAAGTGAACTGGCACCTCCTTCAAGGAAAGCCTAGTTGGACTACCCATCTAGTAGTCTCCCTTGTCCCAGTTTGTGGGATTCTTTCTATTCAATGAGCTAAATGTGTGCAGTTTATTTGAAGCAATAGATATTTTCTAAATAATAAGAATTTCTGAAAGAGCCCTTTACATATCTTTATTTGTAGGACTTCTTGGCTAACACTTGAAATATAAAATTGTTTCAATTTTTCCAAGCTTTAAAAACTGACTAAAAGTTCTTTTGAACTTGCTTGAAAATGCGAATATTCATACAGGGATAAAAAGGTTATAAAAATAGGATTCATGTCTAAAGGAAATTATTTTTTTCTTCTCCCGACAGCTTTTGAGGTTTGTTTATTTGTTTGCTTGTTTCTAAATGAAGCAAAGTATTTTATAATGTAATCCCATGCAAGTCAATCTTACTGAGTTCAGTGGGGATTATTCTTGATAACTATTAGGGATTATAGCTTTATTCTATTTTCAATGTTAAATGAAAATTGTTTTCCCACCTCTAAAGCTCTTTGTAGTTATTATAAACTATGGTACTTAATGACAGATGCATATTAGATCCGTAGTAGATGGTCATGAAGTCTCTATGTAATTAAAAGATTGTTACTTAAGTTTAGAAGTTTTGACAACATTAGCATTGGCCTTTTTCAACTTAAGGTAGAAAGCATGTAAAAGTACATGGGAAAAAAGGATATGTGAATTAAAGTGCTGGTTGTGAAAATGGATAGAAGATGTCCTTGTTTAAACAGCATCTCACCCATAATCATACATGCACATCAATATACTTTAAGAATGAAGAAAATGTTATTGCACATCTCACAAAATTACTGAATGTATTATTGAAGTGATGCATTGAAAGTACAAAGGGATCCCAGCATCTCAGTGAATCTTTTATCAGATTAAATGGGATAATTTACATTGTATTGAATTTCTTGAACAGATGAGAAAGATAACTCATTTATGCATCAATAAAAACATAAAAAGCAATCATATTTATGAGAATCGGCGAAAGCAAATCTAATACCTATTGATTAATAATACTTTTGTTATGTGCAGCCAAACCATATGGGTGACAGGTTTAGCCAGATTTTCTCTTGTTTTATTTTGCTTTCTTTCTCCATTTATTGATTTATTTAAAACTTCATAAGTAAGAATTCTGCAAAAGTTAGAAAAATAGCATACCTTTTTGTGGCATGTTACTTGGTCCTAATTGAAAATACTATCCATGTGTCGATTTTAAAATAAAAACATTAAATATATTTCAGACTGAATCCTCATTCTCTCTCCAGATAAACACCAAAGAATCTATGATTAATATGAAATGTTCTCCTTGTGTTTTGGTAGAAGAAAGGTAGTTTTGGTAGAAGGTAGAAGAAAGAATTGTTACTTTTATCTTATAGGTGATTTGGGACTTGATGGTTGGCATAATTTTAAAATTTTAACTGTAAACTAAATGGACACAAATATCATCTTCTTAAAAGACTGGTCAGTTCAGCCTAGCTGATTTTCACTTTCCCTTCTAGAATGTTGCAAGCTGAGAATGTACTGTATTACATTCAGTACATACATACAATGACTGTTTTTTAATAGGGGTTTTAAAAAACTGTTTTAACATTGGATTTGTATATGTATTTGTTGTGAGCCGCTCCGAGTCCTCAGAGATGGGCGGCATACAAATCTAATAAATTATTATTATTAGTATTATTATTATTGTTGTTGTTGTTGTTATTATTATTATTATTACCCACCTTTGCCGTCAGGCATGGGGAAACTAAACATCTCCCCTGGGCACGTTAATTTACACATGGTATGCTTGTGTGTGTGTTTGCTATTACATGGGGTTTTTCTTAAATCGTTAAATATTTTAATTAATTGGATTGTTGTGACTGTTTTACTTGTTGTGAGCCACCCCGAGTCTTCGGAGAGGGGCGGCATACAAGTCCAACTAATAAATAAATAAATAAATATTATTATTATTATTATTATTATTATTATTATTATTATTATTATTATTATTAATTACTCTTTAATCATTTCTCCTGAATGGAGAGACAATACCTTCTTTCAGTTCAATATGCATGAATAAAACATTGATAGTGTTTAAATGAATCTAATCAGAGATGGATAAAAATAGGATTGCTAACATGGTCACCAATGTCTGAAGATGATCTATGTTTATTTTGGGACATTTCAATGGTGAGAATTTGTGGGAAAAGGATGAAAAAAGAATGAGCTATGCATGTAAGCAGAGGCATAGATTCTCCACCACCACCCCCGTATATATATATAAAAGATTTCTGAGGACAGAATTTTGGACCAGTAATTTGGAGAATATTTTCAGCTCAGGGTTGAAATGAGGGATCCTTGGTGCTCTCTGAGCTTATAAACTGACAGCAAACAACACTCCTTACTAGTACTGATGATGTTGCATAATTAGGGTAATGAAACATCTGCAAGAAATCAAGCAAGTTCAGAGAGCACCAAAGCTAAATACGTTTATGTATTCTAAACTTCTAAAAGTATTAAAAATAGTACATTTCTAATGCATTTGCTACTTTAAAATGTCAGGAACACTGCATCCAATATGCAGTCATTATAACTGGGAAAGGCTTAATTGAGATTTCCAACTGCCCAGCCCTGTTCAAAACTCCAAAAATAAGGATATTAAAAGACAAAAACAAAACAAAACAGATGTATGATTGTCATATTGCAAACAGCCACAAGAGGGTACAATGTACAAAGAATTCATTTGACGGGGAGAGTGGTGGTGGTGGTGGTGTAAAGTCACAAAACCTAACATGAAAGATAATTGGTAGAAAATAACTTATAACTAATATATTTTCTGAGACTGCATCTCAATAAAGCATTTTCATTTATTTTAAAAATTATATAAAGCATTATTATGAGTAACATGATGAAAGTTAAGAAGGGAATGAAATTCAAGGGACTGTATGAAATAATATCTAAAGTTGACAGGTTCACAGACTAGATCAACACACTATATTTAAAAGGCATCAAAGATATATTGTTTTTGTGGTTCGTTGACTGCAGTCTGAATCTTTATGTTGGAAGATGATTTGACAAAATCTGCAGGGGCATCAGCACTCCCACATCTAAAGGCAGTGATTCCCCATCTTCATGTCCCATGTAATTGTTTCGATATATAATAGGATGAAATGTAATATTCTCTGAAGCAATAGCTAGTGACAATTACATTTGTGCCTCTTGATGCTTAATCAACATGTAAAAAAATGTCAATTTGTAACTGTAATAATTTTGTAACTGTAACAATTTTGTTCTCTTAAAAAAAAAGCACATTTAGTTTAATCTCAATTTTGCTTTCCTGAAGTTACAATAAATTATAAGAGTTATTTGGAAAGTAAAGTTACATGGCACGTAGCTCTCACAGAGATTTTTTTGAGGGGAAAGTTGATATTACTATCGTGTAGCTGGAAGCCAGCAGAAAAGAATGAGCAGTGCCAGTGGTAAAGATTAGAGATTATCGTTCTCATTCTGTTTCCCTCCAAATGCGAAGTGTGTGCTATAATATGAATGCTAAGGGCATGAACGCTGCTGCAATGGGTGCCCAAGATTTTTCTCGCCGATGAGATTTTTCTCGCCGATGAGTTTTGAATTTTTTGGCTGAAGGAGAATGGGTATGGCGCCACTGCAATGATTGATGTTTGCTCTCTGGAGTATGGTGATAAGCCCAAGTTCCATCTCCTGTCACTATACAGTTAAGAAAGGCCTTGCTTTCAATCTCAAAAGAGTCATGAAATTCTTGGGTGGCATTGACTCTGTTGATTTTGTGCGCTTCAGTAAGAATCTTGGGCACCCATCGCAGCAGCATTCATTCCCTTAGCATTTAGGTAGCATATTACAGAGCGCACTTTGCACTTGGAGGGAAATGGAATGAGGACACGTCTCATTCTCTTCCGCTGGCTTCCTGCTACATGATAGTAATAGTAACTTCCCCCGTGAATATTCCCCGTGAGAACTATATGCCTTGTAACCTTACTTTCCATATAACTAAATAGCAACTACAGTTTACATTTTACGCTGCAATGTGGTGCACATTCTACCATTAATGGGAGAGGTGCTTTTGAGTCATCTTGATTCCTGACAATTATATGGACCATTTTTTGTGGTTTGCTTGCAACGTTTTTCCTGCTGTGCTTTCTCCTCCTGCTCCTCCCCCTCCTCTCCCCCTCCCTCTCTTCCTCCTCCTCCCAGAAAGATTTGGTGTGTGCATATACATGCATATGACATACGCACATGTGTGTGACAGGTCCAAACAGGTCCAGTCCTGCCTATGTAGGACTTGAATTCTAGTTAACCTGGTTTCTAGACGGGTGTCTTTATCTACTAAACCAGAATGGCTCAAAGGATAGTAAAATAATTATTATTTAAATCAAAGAGGTTTAATCTGCAGTTGTACACATGGCTAACAAAGAAGCTGTATATATGTAATTTAACTTGTGACCCCAAACACTTTTGCAGCAGAGGCGGAGTAACGACACAAACACAAAGAGCTGGATTTAAAATGGATCATTTTTATTAATTAAATTTGCATAATTTATTCATCAAATTAGCATAAATTTAACTATAACCCTAAATAAGAACCCGCAGGGTCAAACAATTGCTTCCGGGGCGGAAAATGACGTCAGAAAAACTTCCGGGGCAACTTATGGGCATAGCTCCATGCTGACCCAGGTGAAGGGCCCAGCCCTCAGCTGGATCTCTGCCATGCACCTGCATGTGGGAGGTCTCGCCGTCTAACCCCTACAAGGGGAAAGAAATGGGCAGGACCCAAAGACAGGTTTCCCCCAATTGCTCAGGTCGGCTAGCCACCATGAGCCTTTGGAGAGAACCTGTCAATCATCCCCAAAGATGCCCAACGGAGAACACGCAGTTGCTAAACACCACCCAGTTTTCCGCCCCTAACCTGCCTACCCAAATGACCAAAGGTAAGCCAATTAGCCTAAGCAGGGTGCGAAGCACCCCCTAACCGCATGTCCGTCACCGCAGTGTGGAATAGGCAAAAAAACGGTCACAGAAAATACTAAGACCGCCAAAAATTCCTATTCGGCCCCCTAAGGGTGACCCACAGTGGCACACTGAAAGATAGGGCGGGCGGGTGGGTGTTCGCTCTGTCATCGTGGGGCGAAAAGGAGGCCCCAAGCCTTCACAGCCCTTTTTATAGGGCTGGCAGGCTCCGCCCCTGACGACGTCATCGGCCATGGCCGATGCACCAGGAAATGGCCGAGATCTCGCAAAATCTTGTGAGATCTCGGCCCCCAAGATGGCGGCTATGCCGGAGGTCGTGTCTCCCTGGCCCTGCTGCAAAACAGGCCGGGAAGTGAAGCACCGGCTAGGTATTCTGTGTTGGAATGTGACTAAATAACTTACCATTTTCCAGGTCTTGCAATGAAGTTCAGATTCATACTGAACATATTTAAAATGCATACTTTGAAAGAAATGCATTCAGAATGTATATTCATATATTTGCTTAAGTGTAACAATGTATTCGTTCTTTTAAAAAAGCATGAATTATATCATATGAAACATGAACTAAAAATAACATCTGTTATGTCCTTTAAAAAATAAGACTCATGGAACAAGGATTAATTTATTTTTTTTTTTAAAAAAATTTTAGCAGGTGAGCAAAGATGGATGGTACAGCAACTGACTGTTGGCCACCTCCAGGCTGGCGGCATTTGTGGTGGCACCAGGGGCCATCGCCTCCCTCTTTGTTGCGCTGCCACCAGCCTGTCTGGCAGGCACTCACCCTCCCTCCCTCTAGGCAGTGTGAATAAGTGGTCACCACGGGGGCCGAGTAGGAATTTTTGGTGGCCGTAACGCTTTAGTTTAGATTAGATTAGATTAGATTTATTGGATTTATATGCCGCCCCTCTCCGCAAACTCGGGGCGGTTTAACCGGTTTTTTGCCTACTCCACACTGTTGGAAGTGGAGATGTCAGTTAGGGGGTGTCTAGCATTTTCTAGTCTTTAAGTAGGTCAATTAGGCAATCTATTTGGCATTTAATTTCTTCCTTATCCCTCTGGTCATGGGGAGGCGGCAAGGGAGGGACAAATTGGTAGTTCAGCAACTGTGCAATCGCCTTTGGGCACCTTTTGGAAGGTGAAGGGCCACTCCCCGCCATGGCTACAAGGCTTGGCTGGCCCGGGTATGAAGGGGAGATGCTCTTGGGGCTCATCCACCGCACACAAATATGTCTGTAGGTGAAGTACAATAGCTAAAGGCTATAATTTAATGCATAGTTTGTTACACACATTAATTATTATAACTATTTGTGTTGCCTCTACCTTATAATGTTCAACCTATGACTGATGTGCTTAATTTTGCTCTCAGGACTTGCAAAATGAATACAATCTGATTGCTCCTATGTCATTTTCTGACACTATAAAGCAACATAGAATCTAAACATATTATTTACTTATTCTGACCCTCTGATAAATAAATTACAATTTACAATACCATATCTATATGTTCCTAATGTTTGAATATTAAAAAAGTTTCATTCCAGTTGACACTTTTAGATGCGGTTAAAATCTACAATATGAAGGCTCCAAATTACCTCAGTTTTCATTATTTTACATACACACATGCCACATACACCATACACACTCCTTTTAAAAACGTTATTCTGTTGCTTTGTTAGTCATTCTGGTTGGATGACTAATACCAATGAGTAAGAGAAGTTAGATTTAGCTAAAAATAATAAAATACAACAACAGATACTCAAGCTGTTATTAACTCGAAGACAGATTTTCCTACTCTCTGTTGGGTTGTAGACTATAATTTTCTTATACCAAATCCTTACTTTTATGTTCATTTTAGAAATGAGCTTGTGCATAGTTGAAGACCTTATTATGAAAGCCACTGTTTTCCTCAAAGTTTTTTTTTTATTAAAACACTCTGTTGTTTGGAAATATGAGACCTATAAAGATCAGCCTCACCATTATAAAGAACCATCCATTCTCCACAGTAGGTGGAGCTAGCCTCCAAGGATTGGCTAAAGGGCAGTGTCTTCCCACCCTAGGAGGCTAGCTTCACCCTATGAGAAAAGGCATATCAGGTAGGTCCAATGCCCCTTTTATGACAGGGTTGTGCTACAGTATATGGCCTGCCAGAGCATATATGTCAGGAATCATGTCCTACTATACAAACATATTTTAAGAACATTAATCACTTCAGAAGCTCTTTTTGCAATCCAGTTATTGTCATGTGGTCATCCAATAAGAAGAATGAAGATGGCTTTTGAGCAATCCTCTAAAGCAGTGTTTCCAAACCTTGGCAACTTGAAGATATTTGGACTTCAACTCCCAGAATTCCCCAGCCAGCATTTGCTGGCTGGGGAATTCTGGGAGTTGAAGTCCAAATATCTTCAAGTTGCCAAGGTTGGGAAATACTGTTCTAAAGGGATGTTTCTGGTTCTATCTCTCACCTTTCTTTTATTGCTGTACTGTTTTATTTTTGTTGCCCATAAGTCACCTCATGGCTACTTTGCTAAAGAAAAGTACATTTTCCTAAGAAATGAATAGCTTTTCTTCTCTATTTTTGTCCTTGTTTGAAACTGGAGATAAGCAATATGTCATGGAGTTATATTTATAACAAGAGGAGTGTAAATAGATTCATCAGTATGCAAAAAATAAATAAATCAAAACTGGAAAACCTGGTTATATCATTTGGGTCCAAAGCCTGCTATCTGGGAGCAGTAGAAATAATTTTATTCTATTTTCATTTCCTTACTTTTTCAAAGTGCTACATTTTTATTAACAAAGTGCTGGTGATAAATTCTGTTGTATCATACTCTTTTCAGTTTTGTCTTGAAAATCTATTAAATTAATAAAGGCAACAAACATAAAATTGTGTGCAGGGGTGTAACCTAGCAGGTTTACAAGAACTGATTGCTACACTATATTTTTCCTTGGTGGAATTGAAAAATGTTCCAGGTCCACTGCCACATCAGCATCTAACTGCCAAAGTACCTCTGTGCTGTTATCAACTTATGACGCAAAGGACTGTAATGTTAGTGCTTTATCCATATAGTCTTAGCTGTCATTGTTGCTTTTGTAATAGTGGCCAATATCTTTTTTCTCTCTCTCTTCAACCTATTATATTGTTCTATCCCAGAGATGGGCCTCCCAAGAAACAGGCCTCCACACACTGATTTTACAAGATTTAAGCATGTAATTCTAATATTTTAGGAGAAGGGGGGGTTGGATTTAGAAATTCAGAAACAAATCAAGAAATAGGTCAGCTGCTAATTAGAGTCCACAACAGAAACAAAAAACTCATAGATATTTTCTTTGATCACATATCTCTCACATAGCTCTTCCTGCCAACTTATCCTGAGTTGGCAGGAAGTCCATAGATAATGATCCCAACTCCCCAGTTCATAATTCATCATTGAAATAATAATGTCCCAAGAGAGAAATCCAAGTGGACATCTGGAACTTAACAAAAGTTGACTTCCACATTGAAGTATCACATGGTTCAACCTACACTAGCCTAAGGGTGTAGCCAATTGTTCTAGAGATCTATTCACACAGAGACTTCCTTTTGCTTAGCCACTTGTGCCTTCTGGCAACTCTGTGTACCCTAGCATCAAGAAGAGGCTCCTCATCTTCTCCTGAGTCACTTATGTGCACCTTGGTTGGCTTTCAGCCTCTGACACCACATGCTCTCGGACCTCCTCACTATCAGACTCGGATGCCAGGTACAGGGAACCTAGGGTACCAGCCCACACCCATCTCTCGATCCTCAGGATCTGTGACCAACTGCTCAGGACATGGATGGGCCACAACCAGGACCGCCGATAGGGCGGTACTACTGGGAGTGGTGTACCGGGCCCGGCCATGAGGGGGGCCCAGTTTTGCCTGCCGTCGCACATGCGCAGTACCGGCCCTCTCTTGTCGGCTGCCTGCCTCACCAATGAAAAAGGCGGGCCCTCTGGCCCTCGCGAGGCAGGACTCGAAGAAGCCCCGACGGAGCCTTTGGCAGCGCGGTCCTCCAGTCCCAGAGTAAAGTGTGCGGCGAAGGTAGGAGCCCCTTCGGGGTGGCGGTTGCAACTTGTGCTTGTGTTAAATTTTGTTTCTTTCCTAAGCAGCCTTCTGTGTAAAAAAATCCATTTGGGAATGACTCAAATTTAACACAAGCGCAAGTTGTAGGCTTCGCACGCGTGCGCCAGCGTCCCCCAAAAGGCCCCCCCACGCACCCTTTTCCAAGGGTGTGCACGAAGCCGCAGCCGCCCCCGCCCCCCCGCGCCTCTAGCCCCCTTGCGCCCCCGTGGCTACTCGCCACTGCCCTCGCTCACCCGTCCGCTCTGCCTGTCTTCCCTGCAGGCATTCTCACAGCGGGGGCCACCGCGCTCTCTCCATCTCCCTGCTAGCCTGCCTGCTAGCCTTGAATTTTCCGGGTTGGGCTGGCAGCAGGGGGGTGGAGAGAGAGCGCGTCAGCCCACGCGCCCGACATTCCAGGCGCCGTCCCCTGACCCCGGTTTCCTGGATTCCTGGTGGCGGCGACCGAGCCCTGACCAGCAGGCTCCCGACCGAGCCCTGCGGCGGGAACGAAGCGAGTGGGGCGCTCCCCGCAGCTGCGGCTCTTGTAACTCGGCCCGGGATGGGTGTGACTCTACGGGCTGTCCTCGTCGGGGAAAGGGAGGGGAGGGGAGGGGAAGAGAGGGCCAGGAGGACACAGAAGGGAAGGAAGGAAAAATAGGGAGGGAAGGAAGGGAAAGATGGAGGGGAAGGAAGGGGAAGAGGGATGAGAAGGAAACAGGAAGAAGAGATAGGTTGGTTGGAATGAAGGAAGAAGGGAAAGAAGGAGAAAGGGGAAGGGAAGGAAGGAAAGGAAAAGAGGGAGGGGGGAAAGGAAGGAAGGAGAGATAGGTTGATTGTAATTGAAAATTACAATTGAAAGTAATTGAAAATTACTTTCGCCAGCCTCCGGAGAATGAGAGAGAGTGAGAGCAACGACAGAACAAGATAGAGAGAAAGTGAGAGAGAGAGAAATAGGGAGAGAGAAAGAGATAGCAAGAGAAAGAGAACGAGAGAGAGAAAGAATGTGAGAGAGAAAGGAAGAGAGAGAGAGAAAGAAAACAAGAGAGGGAAAGTGAGAAAAAGAGAGAGAGAGAAAGAGGGGGAGAGATAGAGAAAGAGAGAGAAAGAAAAGAGAGAGAGAGATCAGAGAGGAAGGAAGAGTGAGAGAGAGGAAGAAAGCAAGATAGAGAAAGAGAGAGAGAAAGAAAGCAAGAGATGAGAGAGGAAGGAAGAGAGAGAGAGGAAGAAAGCAAGATAAAGAGAGAGAGAGAAAGAAAGAGAGAGAGATGAGAGAGGAAGGAAGAGAGTGAGAGAGGAAGAAAGCAAGATAGAGAAAGAGAGAGAGAAAGAAAGAGAGAGGGGAAGAAAGCAAGATAGAGAAAGAGAGATAGAAAGAGAGAGAGAGAAATGAAAGAGGAAGTAAGAGAGTGAGAGAGAGGAAGAAAGCAAGATAGAGAAAGAGAGAGAGAGAAGGAAAGAAAGAAAGAGATGAGAGAGGAAGGAAGAGAGTAAGAGAGAGGAAGAAAGAAAGATAGAGAAAGAAAGAAAGAGATGAGAGAGGAAGGGAGTGAGAGAAAGAGAAAGAAAGAAAGAGAGAGAAAGAGAAAGAAAGAAAGAGATGAGAGAGGAAGGAAGAGAGTGAAAGAGAGGAAGAAAGAGAGAGAGAGAAGAGTGGAAGGAAGAGAGAGAGAAATGATAGAAAAAAGGGGAGAAAAAAAGAGAAACGAGAAAATGATTGAGGCAGAGAATGACAGAAAAGAGAGAGAAACAGAGAGAGAAGTGATTCTTGATTTAAAGCATATAGTAAAAGCACTTAAATAATAACAGAAAAAACCCCAGCCCTCACCTGTTTTTATTAATAGTTTTGCTGGTTGTTTTAGTTTTAATAGTAATGGATTTTGGTTTTTTTAAATTATTATTGACAAAATTGAACGGGTCCAAAGACGGGCTACAAGAATGGTGGAAGGTCTTAAGCATAAAACGTATCAGGAAAGACTTCATGAACTCAATCTGTATAGTCTGGAGGACAGAAGGAAAAGGGGGGACATGATCGAAACATTTAAATATGTTAAAGGGTTAAATAAGGTCCAGGAGAGAAGTGTTTTTAATAGGAAAGTGAACACAAGGACAAGGGGACACAATCTGAAGTTAGTTGGGGGAAAGATCAAAAGCAACCTGAGAAAACATTATTTCACTGAAAGAGTAGTAGATGCTTGGAACAAACTTCCAGCAGACGTGGTTGGTAAATCGACAGTATCTGAATTTAAACATGCCTGGGATAAACATATATCCATCCTAAGATAAAATACAGGAAATAGTATAAGGGCAGACTAGATGGACCATGAGGTCTTTTTCTGCCATCAGTCTTCTATGTTTCTATGTTTCTATTAATTTCTTTTAATAAAAAAGAAGGGATTTATTTATTTATTTATTTATTATTTCTATGCCGCCCAGTCCCAAGTTTTTCCTTATTTCCAGATTGCATTTCTTCTTGGTGAGGTTCCGCCCATTGCTTCTTGTACTACCTTCAGGTGGCATGGAGAATAAATAGATGCCATCTGCTCTGTGGCAGCCCTTTAAGGATTGGGAAACTACTATTATATTCCCCCTCAGTATTCTATTTATTGAGTTAAACATACTCATTCTCTTAGCCCTTGTTCATAGGATTTAGCCTCTAGGCCAGGGGTGTCAAACTCAATTTCATTGAGGGCCACATCAGGGCTGTGTTTGACCTCAGAGGGCCGGGGGAGGGCTTGCCCAGGGTGTGTGGCCATGGTGGGCATGGCACCGGATTTGGGGGGCTGGGGGGGGGGGCAGACACTTAGGCTGTATGGGGCCCCAAAATTCCTGATGGTGGCCCTGGCCACAACATATATGTCACTATAGCAAGTTGCCTTTGGTAGATACATTTCCAGCTCTTCTGTGGAATATGGCAATACTGCTGCTCCTGTGGTCTTTTTGTATCCTAGCTGCCATGATAGTATTCGGTTTCTCTGTTTCTTGCTCTGGTAGATCTGTAATAACAGCAGGTAAAAACTATACTGTTGTCTATGAATATTCTCAATCATCCAGGTCATGGTTGTCCCAAAGGCACTTTTTCCATGTTCTTGGGGTTTTTTCTTTGAAAAGTTTTCACTTTTATAATAATAATAATAATAATAATAATAATAATAATAATAATAATAATAATAATAATAATATTACTATTACTATTACTATTACTATTACTACTACTATTATTATTATTATTATTATTATTATTATTATTATTATTATTATTATTATTATTATTATTATTATATGCCGCTCTTCTCCAGCTATGCCGGCTGGAGAATACTGGGAGTTGAAGTCCACAAGTCTTAAAGCTGCCAAGTTTGAAGCATTCTGGTGTATAGATATTTATTTTATTTTATTTTATTTATTTTTTATTTATTTATTTGGATTTCTAAGCCACCCTTCTCCAGTGGACTCAGGGTGGCTTACAAATCAATACAAAAATACAAAATGTAAGAAACCCAATATAAAATCTAATATAAAAATCCCACAATTAAGACCATTCAACTAAAAACCAGTCATACTCGTTGACTCATAACTGTCAGCCAGAGCTGGTTGCAATGCGTTGTAGAGGTGTTTTTTTAGAGCCTTATGAAAGGAGGGTGGGAGCGGTGTGAATCTCTGCGGAAGTTGATTCTAGAGGGCTGGAGCTGCCACAGAGAAAGCCCTTCCCCAGGTCCCCTATTATATACTGTATGTATCCCTTAGATACATATAGTATATAATCTCATGCACTTTAATAGTGTGTAAATTATATACTGTATGTATCATTGAAATAAAGCCAAGGAAATAAAGGAATCGTAGAGATGACTCTAAGTTAGCAATACATATATTTGACCTTTGTGTTTTCATACAAACAATTAAAGCTGACTTCTCTGTCTTTTGTGTTACTTGAGCATTAGCTGTCCATGCATCATAAAAAAAGAAACTTAAACATGGCTCTTTAATGAGAAGATTACAAAGCCATGGATAGAAATGTCTAAGAAAAAGATGAGGAGTTTCAAATATTGTTAGACTTTAGTTCCTAGCAGAACCAAGAGAATTTTTTTTTTAGTCTGGGAGATGGCAGTTATATTCCAATTATTTCCTAATGGAATTTTGACTAGGAACAAGCAGTTTTCTGCTTTAAAAATACAATGTGCTATTAGAGCTGTCAAATTTTAGAGTTTTTTTCTTTATGTTGCTCAAATGCATATGCTATTATTTGTGTGTTTTTATAAAAAAATATATTGCAGTTCTCTATCCGATCACTTTCTTTAATCTCCAGTAGAGGGTATTATAGCTGTAAGAATAAAAGAAAAGCAGAACTATCCTTTTGAAGAGAGGCTGACCAATTGTCATTTCCAAGTGAAATGCAAGGTCCTAAAGCCAGGGATTGCAAGGCAGAAGGAAATGACTCTGTTCACTATAATTATATCATTATCAATATCATTATGATGATATTTAAGATAGTTGCACAGCAGATTAAAACTTTATAATTTATCAGAAAGATCAGGTTATATATAAGTAGTTATTTCTTATACCAAATGTTGTGGCTAGCTCTGGCCCTGTTCCTGCCCCAAGGACTGTGGATGTGGGGGAGACATCCACATGCTGCAGGCCTGTTCCCCCCCCCCATGGAATCTGCTGATGAAGGCTCCTCTGACCAAGAAGACATAAGTGACAGGAAGGAGGAGAGTGTGGCAGACAGCTCAGAAGGAGATCAATTATCTAGCTCCTCCTTGGATTCAGAACAAGAGTTAATGATACAGCCACGCATGCGGAGAGCGATGCATAGGCAACAACAACTGAGAGATTATTATCAGTGTGGTTGGGTGGGGCTGTGGTAATTAGTGAGGCTGCTATAAAGAGCAGCGTGTAGGCTTGGCCATTGTGGAGGATTATCTGATCGTTGTGTTTCGTGACTGCTTTACTGACTTTGACTTTTTGGATGCTGATTTTTCCTCGCTTTGAAACTAAACCAGAGCAAAGTGTGTTTCACTTTGTGAAAGAAGAAGGACTGTGAATTGCCTCACAACTGCAAGCTAAGTATCACAGAACTGATAAGGGACTTGTACAAATTACCAGTTTGTTTGGAGATGAGTGCTCTTTTCTATACCAAAAGAGGGCTTGGTTTAAGTGAATTTTCATTACAAAGAACATTGCTTTGAATTTTCAAACGTGTGTGTGTCTGAAATTTGTACCTGTGCGTTTTAGGGAGGATTCTACCAGAGAGCCTGACAGAAGACCAAATATGCTTTATGCTCATGTGAAAAACGCTTTTATAAAAATATCTTTCAAACCAAGAATGTATTTGACATTTTAGTATAAAAAGGAGACCGATACAACTTGATTAAGAATTGTACATAAATGACTGAAATATGAAAATCTGAATATTTGTATTTGTCTTGTACAGTGAAATGTGGTGTCATGAAATGAATGCATTTAATGGAAAGCTGAAGGAGGAAAGACAAAATCCATCACATAGCACATCCTGTTTCATATTATGAAATCTGCTTTAATTAATAGTGCATTAAATTATCCAGAACCTACTAGAACCACTCTTTGAAATCTTGAAACACCTCATTCTTTCAAGGACTTGGCTGGCTGCTTGAAGAGCATTCACAACTTAGGGGAGTATTCCTGATAGGAATTATCAAAGTAAACAGAGGACTGGATTTAAGTCAGGAGTGGGCAGGGGTGAGCTGCTAGCCGGAATGCTAAATTGGGTTCGCCGCCGTGACTCGTGAATGTTTGCGGGGCCAATGCGATCTTGCTTCTGCACCTGTGGAGATAGCAAAATCACACATGGAGCCGCAGGTGCGCCCGTGTTTTGGTGAGGTTTTTTTGCTTCCACGCATGCCAAAACACGGGCACACCTGCAGCTCCATGCGCGATTTTGCTATCTCCACAGGCACAGAAGCAAAATCGCGCTGGCCCTGCAAGCACTCATGAGCTGTAGTGGTGAGCCCAATTTAGCGTTCTGGCTAGAGCCCACCCCCGGGAGCAGGAGAGAGAAGAGGGAAGAATTACTTTATTGTCTGTCTGCATAGTTTTCATCTAAAACTTTTAAACAATTATTATTATTATTATTATTATTATTATTATTATTATTATTTATTAGATTTGTATGCTGCCCCTCTCCGTAGACTCGGGGCAGCTCACAACAATAACAAGTACAATGTAAGAAAAATATCTAATAATTTAAAAAACACTAAAAAACCCATTATTAAAAGCAAACATACACACAAACATACCATGTATAAACTGTATAGGCCCGGGGGAGATGTCTCAGTTCCCCCATGTCTGATGGCAGAGATGGGTCTTAAGAACTTTACAAAAGGCAAGGCGGGTGGGGGCAGTTCTAATCTCTGGGGGGAGCTGATTCCAGAGGGTCAGGGCCACCACAGAGAAGGCTCTTCTCCTGAGTCCCACCAGACGACATTGTTTAGTCGACGGGACCCGGAGAAGGCCAACTCTGTGGGACCTAACTGGTCGCTGGGATTCGTGTGGCAGAAGGCGGTCCCGGAGGTATTCTGGTCCGATGCCATGAAGGGCTTTATAGGTCATAACCAACACTTTGAATTGTGACCCGAAATTGATCGGCAACCAATGCAGACTGCGGAGTGTTGGTGTACCACGGGCATACCTGGGGAAGCCCATGATTGCTCTCGCAGCTGCATTCTGCACGATCTGAAGTTTCCGAACACTTTTCAAACGTAGCCCCATGTAGAGAGCATTACAGTAGCTTTCCCTTTATTTCCCTTAACTTTTAAAAACAATCCACATTTGTGCTTCTTGCTAACATGATTGAGGAAATGATTGGGGAACTGTATAGCATGGTAAGGCTTTGGCCTAGTATGAATCCCATGAAATTTTGCGTAGCATATCATCTTTTGTAAATCTGATGTTGCCTACATTTCAAAAGTGGCAGTATTGTGCTTGAGTAACTTATACTGAGGAATAACAATGGAAGGATTTCTAAGCTTGGATTTTGGCCATAGAGAAAACTACTGTAGGTTATTTCTTCTGATTCAGCAGATCGTTTTTTAAAAGCCTGTTCTTGTAACCGCAGACACTAAAAGTTACATCTGGTACTCACTATCTGAAGAAGCATATCTTCAAATGTCAGAATTCTATGTTGATGTCAATCAGCTGTATAATTATTTAACTATGCAGAACTTCAGCTGATAGGCTGATAATTTCACAGAACATTGCCCACTGCACCAATAGCCATTATTTTCTCAGTTACCATTATTTGACAGATTGCATCATCAACATCACTTTTTAAATTGTACAGAAATATGGCAAAATAGAAGCCACCGTTCTTATATGAATGGCAACCAGAACTCCTACAGATTTTTCAGAGCAATTGTTTCAACTTCAGTGAATGTCAGCCTTATGCAGAGCAGTGGCTTTTAAAGGGAGTAGTCCAAACTACCACACCTTTTTTAAGAGCAAAGAACACATGGCTTCTGTCACTATAACAATTTAATTTCATCTCTTGATTATCCAACAGAAAATATATAATTTTATTAAATTCTTAGCATTCCAGTTTTTATTAAATTGGTATGTTTCACAAAATATTGAAAACTATAGGAACTATTTGCAAAGAACTTTTTGCCAAACTGTTTGCAAAGTATTATTTTCAATCTTTTTGTTTCAATTGAAAATGTTTATTCATCAATAATTCTCCTATATATATACAAATGAAAGACTACCAGCAAAATGACTTCATTGTGTCATTATGACCAGCTTCAAAACTTCCAGAACAAAACATCTTCTGATAATTCAGAAAAAGCATCAGGATGTGGCCTGATGAATCTAACAGGGAGGAAAATTCCACAAACTAGATTACATTAGATTTATCTGTTTGTTTATTTTTTATTTTTTATTTGTTTATTTGTTTGTTTGTTTGTTTGTCTGTTAGATTTCTATGCCGCCTTCTCAAGGCGACTCAGGCAATTACATTGTAGTAGAGTAAAGTGGAGTGGAATGGAATAGAATAGAATAGAATAAGGGAAGAACATCCACATTTGGTAATATATTTCCGATATATTTCTGAAGGCAAATGAGCATTAGATAGTAAGAAGCTGGTTGGTCAGTGTTTAAATGGATGGGCTTTAACAGCGGCTGCTGAGACATTTTGGGTATACCTAAATTTGGATATCTGCAGTAAGAGAATTTGATTCAGTAGCTTAGTACTTACTAGAACTTATGAATAAATAGCATCAATTTATTTTCTGCCTCTTTCATAGTACATTTTAGTGTGTGATTTCATCCTCAACCAAATATGAGCAAGCGTATGCTTCTGGTATATCAAAATTTCATTTGGAAAATTCATTTCAAGTTCAATCAATCAAATCTCTGAAATGAGTTTCATGAATGATTCAGATCAAATAGATAAATTTAATGAATGACTGTGATAACCATTCAGCAGAAGATTTTTTGCCGAAGAGACGGAGTAACGACACGGACACAAGAGCTGGATTTAAACTTGGGTCATTTTATTAATAATAATTAGCATAATTTATTTAATTAAATTAGCATAAATTAGCATAAATCAACATGCTTAACTATGACCCAAAACAGTGGACCTGCAGGGTCAAACAAATACTTCCGGGGCGGAAATGACGTAGCAATCAACATTCCTGGGCAACTATGGGCGTAGCTCGATGCTAGTGCAGGTAAGGGACCTCTCCCTCACCTGAGACCCTGCCATGCACTCGCATGAGGGGGGTCCCGCCGGCTCACCCCTACCCGGGGACTTCAATGTGCGGGACCCAAAGACAGGTTCCCCCCAACTGCTCAGGTAGCACCCCACCATGAGCTTGGAGAGAACCTGTCAATCATCCCCAAAGATGCCCAAAGGAGAACGCGCAGTTGCTAACCACCACCCAGATTTCCGCCCCTAACCTGCCTACCCAAATGACCAAAGGTAAGCCAATTAGCCTATTAAATGCAAGCACCCCCTAACCGCACATCCATCTCCCCAGTGTGGAATGGGCGAAAAAACGGCCATGCCTAATGGGCGAAGCCGCAAAAAATTCCCATTCGGCCCCCCTAGGGGCGACCCAATAGTAGCACACTGCAAAATAGGGAGGGCGGGCGGGTGTCTGCTTCAGCTGCCGGTCTGAGGCGAAAAGGCTTGGCCCAGGGCCTGCAGGCCCTTAAATAGGGCCAGCAAGCCCCGCCTGGACCGAGCAGCATGTCAGGCCACGTAGGCCTGATTTTCGGCCGAAATCTAGTCTCGCGAGATTTCGGCCGAAAACAAGATGGCGGCCGCCATTAAGGAGTCCGGTGTCTGCCCGGCCCCTTCGGCAAACGCTGCCGGGCCGGTAAGTTGACCGGCGCTATTTTAATGAATCTGAAATCTATTCAATAAACTAAAGAAACCAACTATTCTGATTGGAGAAACCTTATTTATCCCTAGCTGTTAGAATGTTTGTGCATGTGCATTTTTGCCTATTCTATTCTGTTATTTATACAAAGAAGAAATAAGAATTATAAACATAAGAACACAAGTTGTTTTCCTTACAGGATTCTTATACATATCTTCTGGCTGTGATTGACTATAATAATACGGCCAGGCAGACATAATGGGAAAAAATATTAATGCACGCACCTTACATATATATTATATAACAATAGTACTCTAGATTTAGACTCTTGGTTGCATCTTTTCCCAATCAAAGACATTTGAAGAATGGTGCATATCCACTTCATTTAAAATAAAATAATGTTATATAAAAAACAAAACATTCATTATTATATAAAACAAATATAATAAATAAAAAAGCCTTTCACCCTTGGATGAATGGGATGAGAAGATAACTTGAGATTACAAGTTTTGAATTTTCATATGAAATTCAGTTCAGATCAATTCTGACAAGCCATTAACAATTAAAGGCAGAAACAATTTACACATGCTATTGAATTCCTTACAATGGCTTCATATTATAGAAATGAACGAAATTCTCTTCCAGAATTTCTTCCCATCATATCAGATCTGATTGGGGAAGTGTTTCATGCCCCATCCATTAAGCAATGTCAACTGATAGAACACCAAAAGCACACACTTTTGTCATAGCACTGGACTCTAAAACAGCAACGTTTGAGCCATCTATTGTCCTGAAATCTTTTAAAGAAGCCTAGAATCTTTTTTCCCACTCCCCAAATTCTGCACCCAGAGATGGTATACAACTTATTTGTTGAATTTATATAGCCATCTACCTCACATGCTTATAGACTTCTTCCTCTTACAAGTCTTTTATTTTTATTTTCATTTCAGATAGCATCATTTTAAATTTGTGTGCCACCTAGCACCATTGTTGAGTTGGGACCCTTTGGAATTCTTATTTATAAATGAATAAGTTCTACCATTTAAAATCCTTCTGGAAAATATGTTTAATTTTTGTTCTCTGTTGCTCAATTTATTATAGCAAAACACTAGAAAATAAAGTACATTTTTCTTGGAATTTGTAATATGTGAGAAATAATATTAGTTGAAAGCTTAATAGAACAGTCAATATCTTTTAATTGAGGTCTGTGTTATTGAAATGCATTTTCTATTTTTAAATCTAAGAGTTCTAATAAAGTAATTCCTCATAATAACTTCTCCAACACATACATTTTATTAAAAATTGAATATATATTTAAAATATATCAGTCCTTTATGATTACATATTTTAAAACTATTCATTTAAAAATAAGCTGATAATTACATTTGTTGTTTAATTTTGCTCTTATTGTATTTTTTTGTTCTTTAGGTAGCAGAGAGAAATGAAGCGTAAGACAGAAAATTGTTGACATTACCTGTATCATATTGTGAGAAGTACAGTAGTCCCTCACCTATCGCTGGTGTTACGTTCCAGACCCAGCCGTGATAGGTGAAATCCGCGATGGGGAATTTATTGACTGATAGTACTTATTTAAGTATTTATATTGTAATTGTTTGGTAAGTTTTCATTGTTTTAAGTGTTTATAAACCCTTCCCACACAGTATTTATTTTAGATACAGTATTTAAATACAGTATTTACAATTTTAGATATATTTTTTTTAAAAAAACCTGCCGATCGAGTTCCGCGGGCTGTTTAAATCTGCCGATCGACTTCCTCAGAAACCCGCGAACCAGCGAAGATCCATGAATTATTTTTCTCATTAATATTTCTTGAAAACCCACGATGAAGTGAAGCCGCAGTAGGTGAAGCACGATATAGCGAGGGACTACTGTATGCAATGCATTGCAAATAAAATGCATTGCATTAAGGAAAGTGATTTTAAAAGTGGATTTTCAAAAGAAACAAAAAGAGATTCCTTGAAATGTGTATGTTACATAAGTATGCATATGAGAAACATCAAAAAATATTTAAAAACATACACATGGATGCAGAATGGGAAAAGACACATTTAAGAGAGAGAGAGAGGGGCGGCATACAAGTCTCCGGAGAGGGGCGGCATACAAGTCCAACTAATAAATAAATAAATAAAAAATAAATAAGATTGAAACCCCCCATCCCCCCAGAAAAATAGCTAAATCAATACTCAGTTCTCTTTTGAATATGAATGTTCCATTGATCTACCAGTTTATCAGCATGGATGTCCCTAGTCTTCTCCTCATTACATCTGCTAAAAATGAACCATAAACCTAACACAGCAACATATAATTTATTTATTAAAAAACTTTCAATACAAGTTCCAAGGTGGTATCCCTCAGCTTAAAATTAAAAACAGCCATAAAACAGCCACCCTCATCCCATATTAAAATAAAGAACTGTAACCATAATCCTAACCATATACGGAGGCCATACTGTTCATGTATTGATGTTGATATATGTTTAAAAATAAATACCCAATAAACCTTTAAAAAAAACAAGGACTCATTGTCCTCAGATTGCATGGGGAACTTACTTACTAACCGTAATTAAAATAAGTGTGTTAAGCACAGTTTATTTAAGGAAAATCTCTTTCCAAAATGACTTTTAAAAGATGCAAATTCTCTATCACTTTTCCTGCATTTTTGCAGTCTAGATCAGGTTGCTGAAGAAAGCAAAGAATTATCATGTGCAATGCCCAGCAGAAGCCTCTTAAAATGAATTGCTGAGGTGAATACATCATCCTCAGCAATTCCAGATCACTTGGAATTGATCTATTGTAAATGGTTTACAGTGTTAACTGACAGCATTCTATTACAGAAGTCGCCTAACTTAGTCTTTTCATATTGTATTCTCCCTGAAGCTGCAGATATTGTGAGTTTAAACAGTAATTAAAGTCACAAGTCCATTTTCAATTTAGCAACAAGGCAGATTGAAGAGTTAGGTGCCTCTAGAGTTTCCAGGAGCAATAAAAGAGGCCACAACTATACAAAGTAGACTGAGGAAAAAAAATATTGCTGAAACAAGAAAAAAGAAGCTGCTATTGTTTCACCTTTATGTAAAAAACTCTATTTTGCCATCCCAATTCTTTACAGTTATCTGATTTTTTTAGAATTCTTGAGCTCCTTTATTTCTGTTTATCTTTTCCTCCTCTTCTTTTTGAATCCAGTCTTTAAATAATACTTCTCTGAAACTAAACCTGCTTGGCTACCTGAAGACCCAGTATGTTGATGATATGGGATTAAGATGTTAGATATCAGCACAAGTAGTTTGAAACCCCTTGTCCTATGTCCCCATATAATCCATATCATGGCATGTATTGCAAGCTACAAAATTATCATAGGAACTCACAAAGCAAGGGATTTCATCCTATAGAGTTCTGTTAGACATTTTTAATGTGTAAAAATTCCTAGCATTTGACAAATTGTAACTGATCTGCAATTAACCTATCAACAATGATAATGGCAATATCAACAATGATTGGTGTCAACTGCACTAAAGCCAGGTAATTTAAGAATGTATTAAAGTTAATCCACAACAGTTTTAAAGTGCATCCACTAGCTGTTTAAGTAGCTTAGATTTAAAATCAGTTGCAACTTGAAGGCAAAACAAGACGAAGTAATATAACTGCTCAGTTGGTTTAATTGAAAAGTTTTAGTTCAGAATGCTTTCTCCTCAATAATCTTATATCACTTCTGAATATAGAAAACTTTGCAAAGTGATGTTAAGGTAGGAGAGGAGTTTGGGAAGAGAATTTGGAAAAACATAGTTATGGTAAACAATTTTATTAACTTTTTAAAGATTTATTATTATTATTATTATTATTATTATTATTATTATTATTATTATTAATTAGATTTGTATGCCGCCCCTCTCCGTAGACTCGGGGCGGCTCACAACAATAACAAGAACAATGTAAGAACAAATCTAATAATTTTAAAACACTAAAAACCCCATTATTAAAAGCAATCAAACACAGAAACATACCATGTATAAACTGTATAGGTCCCGGGGGAAATATGTCAGTTCCCCCATGCCTGACGGCAGAGATGGGTCTTAAAAACTTTACGAAAGGCAAGGAGGGTAGGGGCAGTTCTGATCTCCGGGGGGAACTGTTTCCAGAGGGTCGGGGCCGCCACAGAGAGGGCTGTTTTATTAATAGTTAAACTTGCACTAACTGAATTGTATTTCATTAGATTCATGAAACATCACATGTCTGTATAAATACTTTGTGCTGCTGCTGAGGTGAAACAAATCTTCCCAAGGACCTGGGATAGGCAGGTGTGGCTGCTGCTGCTGCTGTTGTTAATCATTGCACAGTCAGCCATCTCTTTAGACTGTGTTTGGCATTTTTGTCTACCTATCACATCCTTACCAAGGACCTAGAATAGGCAGATCTGGATGTTTGAGGGTGTTACAGATATCATTGCAGGATGGAAGCAGTTCCAAGTAAAGTAGCATTCTGCAATTATTGAAATCTGATTGAAAGAGGGGAGACAAGATGGAAGCTGCACTGCATAATTGTAGCAGTAGCAGCTCCAACTCTTTCTGTTCTTTTTCTTCCTCTTGCTTTTGTCCAGGTCTGGCTCTTCCTTTCAGCTTTAGGCCAGCTGGCCGGTATGCATACACATGCTGGAAACTGGAAGATCATCTTCCTGGCATGCACATGTGCACTGGGTGGCTGCTTTTCCAATTTCTGGCACACACATGCACACTCTTCTATTTCAGCACTTGGTGCCGAAACGGTTTGCCAACACTGGGCTAGGATATTAACGGGACCTAGTTAGGCATTTGCAGAAGAGACGGAGTAACGACTCGGACACCAGAGCTGGATTTAAACTTGGGTCATTTTTATTATAATAAATTTGCATAATTTATTAATTAAATTAGCATGAATTAGCATAAATTTGCATAAATCAACATATTCAACTATGACCCGGAAACAGTGGACCTGCAGGGTCAAACAAACACTTCCGGGGCGGAAATGACGTAAAAGGTCAACATTCCTGGGCAACTAAGGGCGTAGTCGATGCTGGTCCAGGTGAGGGACCTCTCCCTCACCTGAGACCCTGCCATGCACTCGCATGAGGGGGGTCCCGCCGGCTCACCCCTACCCTGGGACTTCAATAGCGGGACCCAAAGACAGGTTCCCCCCAAGTGCGCAGGTAGCACCCACCATGGGCTTGGAGAGAACCTGTCAATCATCCCCAAAGATGCCCAAGGGAGAACGCGCAGTTGCTGAACCACCACCCAGATTTCCGCCCCTAACCTGCCTACCCAAATGACCAGAGGTAAGCCAATCAACCTATTAAATGCAAGCACCCCCTAACCGCACATCCATCTCCCCAGTGTGGAATGGGCGAAAAAACAGCCCCGCCTAATGGGCGAGGCTGCAAAAAATTCCCATTCGGCCCCCGAAGGCGACCCACCAGGCACACTGCAAAATAGGGAAGGGCGGGTGGGTGTCTGCTCGTGAGCTGGGTCCGGGGCGAAAAGGCCTGCTTCGAGGCCTGCTGCCCTTAAATAGGGCCAGCAAGCCCCGCCCGGACCCTACGTCATGCCCAGCCACGTGGGCAGGGCATTCCCGGCCGAAATCTCGCCTCGCGAGATTTCGGCCGAAAACAAAATGGCGGCCGCCATGGAAGGGTCCGAGTCTGCCCGGCCCTTCCGCAAAAGCGCCGTGGGGCCGGTAAGTCAGCCGGCGATATTGCAGAAGAGACGGAGTAACGACTCGGACACCAGAGCTGGATTTAAACTTGGGTCATTTTTATTATAATAAATTTGCATAATTTATTAATTAAATTAGCATGAATTAGCATAAATTTGCATAAATCAACATATTCAACTATGACCCGGAAACAGTGGACCTGCAGGGTCAAACAAACACTTCCGGGGCGGAAATGACGTAAAAGGTCAACATTCCTGGGCAACTAAGGGCGTAGTCGATGCTGGTCCAGGTGAGGGACCTCTCCCTCACCTGAGACCCTGCCATGCACTCGCATGAGGGGGGTCCCGCCGGCTCACCCCTACCCTGGGACTTCAATAGCGGGACCCAAAGACAGGTTCCCCCCAAGTGCGCAGGTAGCACCCACCATGGGCTTGGAGAGAACCTGTCAATCATCCCCAAAGATGCCCAAGGGAGAACGCGCAGTTGCTGAACCACCACCCAGATTTCCGCCCCTAACCTGCCACGGAGCGGGGGTCAGATCTCTATCTTGGCCCCCCGACTCCCCCCTCTATCTGCGCCAGCTCACGCAGAGACCGCTGCAGGTCCTGTAAGAAAATGGCGTTCCCCTGCTCTGACAGGTGAACGCCATCGGCCCGGTAAAGCCACGGCGATCTACGGTGATGAGGGGATGGGCCACTACAACCCCACCTAAATTCCCTGACTACCCTTCCCAGGGCCTTATTGCCTCTACACCTGACCCGGTGAATGGCCCTAAGGGAAAAGGCGACCCACAAAGATCCCCAGGGGATCGAAGACCGCACCACATACATGGCGGGCCACACAGCCACCGCAGGCTCCCGCAAGCCTGGCGGGTCCCCAGCCGACCCCCAAGCCGTACCGGTCCTTGCCCCCAAGAGCAAGACCAGCGACCGGGGCGCAGCAATGGGATGCCGCCCTCCCCGAACAACTGGGCGTAGCCATGTGACCACCCGCCCAGCACCGCCTGGGCGCAGCAATGGGATGCCGCCCTCCCAGCACACATCCAGGCACAGCAATGAAATGCCGCCCCTGGCACCAACTGGGCGCAGCAATGGGATGCCGCCCTCCCAGCACACATCCAGGCGCAGCAATGGAATGCTGCCCCGGCACCAACTGGGCGCAGCAATGGGATGCCGCCCTCCCAGCACTAACTGGGCGCAGCAAAGGGATGCCGCCCTCCCAGCACCACCTGGGCGCAGCAATGGGATGCCGCCCCCCCAGGACCAATCTGGGCGCAGCAACGGGATGCCGCCCTCCCAGCACCTCCTGGGCGCAGCAATGGGATGCCGCCCTCCCAGGACCAATCTGGGCGCAGCAATGGGATGCCGCCCTCCCAGCACCACCTGGGCGCAGCAATGGGATGCCGCCCTCCCAGGACCAACTGGGCACAGCAATGGGATGCCGCCCTCCCAGCACCACCTGGGCGCAGCAATGGGATGCCGCCCTCCCAGGACCACCTGGGCGCAGCAATGGGATGCCCCCCTCCCAGGACCAACTGGGCGCAGCAATGGGATGCCGCCCTCCCAGCACCACCTGGGCGCAGCAATGGGATGCCGCCCTCCCAGGACCAATCTGGGCGCAGCAATGGGATGCCGCCCACCCAGCATAGCGGTAGAAACGCCCGTCCTACCGCCCACCCCGTCTCCCCCGCCAGACAACGAGGACCCAGCCGCCACGACGGCAGGGTCCCCACCCCCGACGGCACCGTGTTGCTGAGTGGTCCCGGAGCACTCATGACCCAAAGCAACACCGTCGGTCCATCCTGGCGGGGTTGAATAGAAGGGGACCAAAGGGAGCCCTGGCCTAAGATCTTACCCCGGACCCTCAACTGGCCGTTCGTAGCCTAAAACAGGCCGTCGACCGCCAGCGGTCGGCATCCCCGAATCCTCAGTATCGAGAACGCCGTCACCGTACTAGAGGCGGCGCCACTGCGGAACGAGCGTTCCCACAAGCGGCGGGATCCACGCTTGGCCTAGCCAAACCCTGTACTCCAAAACCCGCCCGACTAAGGCAATGAGATGGAAGGCCAAAAGGACCTAGCAACCAGTGATAAGGCCCTGGCCAGCCGTCCCGCATCTTCACTATGCGGAACTTACCATAAATCCACAAACCAGCCCCCGCCTTAGACAAAAGGCGAGGCCGGCCACCTGGACCTCAAAGTCCTAACTGAAAGGCCACACTGCCTAAACTGGACACAAATATGGCCAGGTACACAACTGGGGCAGGCCAGCTATAGGGGTAACCTGTATCCTGCCTGAACCCCCCGAACTCTGCACCTGTCTGCTGTGAATCCCCCAGAGTGCAGGCACCACAGAGAGGGCCATAGCCCAGCAGACCTTTACTCTCCTACGCCCGGGAGACCCCCCAGACTCCAAAGGTGGCCGGGGAACGCCACTGGCGACTCCCGGGCCCACGGGGTCAGGGTCCGAAACCTGGACAACTGACCACGGGACAGGGCATCAGCGACCCCGTTATCCACCCCGGGGACATGCCTAGCCAAAAACAATGCGTTTAGGGACAAGGACCTGTGCCCAAAATGACGGACAAGCCGCATGACCCAGTCACTCATAGAGGACAGGGCATTCACCACATGGACCACCGCCAGGTTGTCACACCAAAAGTGCACGGACTTGTCCCTAAACTGCTCCCCCCAAAGCTCTAAGGCCACTATTAAGGGGAAGAGCTCTAAGAACGTAAGGTCCTTAACCAACGAAGAGGCACTCCATTCCAGAGGCCATGCCGACCAGCACCACTGGTCACCTAACACTACCCCGAAACCACAAGTCCCCGCGGCATCAGAGCAGAGCTGCAACTCAGCTTCCAAAAGAAGCTCGTGCCTCCAGAAAGACAAACCATTAAACCTAACCAAGAAATCCCGCCACACGCCGAGGTCAGCCCTGACCCCAGCGCAAAGGCGGGTACGATGATGGGGCAGACGGAGCCCCTCCATCGTGTCTTACAACCTCCTGGAAAAAACCCTACCAGGAACAACCACCCGACAAGCAAAATTAAGAATGCCTGCCAAGTCCTGAAGCTGCCGTAGGGTAACCTTCCGGCAGCCCAGCACCTCATCGAGCTTTCTTCTGATCCTAAGCAACTTCTCTAGGGGCAACCTGGAAGATTGCACCTCCGAGTCCAATTCAATACCGAGACAGGTAATCCTGGTGGCGGGGCCCTCGGTCCCCTCAGAGGCTAAAGGCCCCCTCAACAGAGCGCAAAGGGCTTTGAAGACCAGCATTAGAGCAAAGCAATGCTCTGAACGCGCAGGCCCCGCCAACAAGAATCCATCGAGGTAGTGAACGACCGATCCCAGACCGCTGCGCCTCCTGAGCGACCACTCCAAGAAGGTGCTAAAACTCTCAAAAAGAGAGCATGGGACAGAGCAGCCCATTGGCAGTGCCCTGTCCACAAAAAACCCACCTTCGCAATGGAAGCCCAGAAGCCCGAATCCGTCTGGGTGTATGGGGAGGAGCCGGAATGCCGACTCAATGTCGCATTTTCCCATAAGGGCTCCAACCCCACACCTCCTAACCATGGCACGGCCGCATCAAATGATGCGTACCGCACCGAACAAAGTTCGTCAGGAATGAAATCATTCACTGACTCCCCTTTAGGAAAAGACAAGTGGTGAATCAACCTAAATTCACCCCTCGCCTTTCAGGGGACCACCCCTAAAAAGGGGCCCCTCCCCTGCAAGGGATCCTGAATCCCTGTGAGAAACCTAGCAAGAGAGCAGCCGCTCTCGAGCGAGGGTGGTAGTCCCTCAACCAACCCTCGAGCGTGCTTACATACTTGGGCTGGGCCCATTTTCCCCCAGTAGGTGGGGTTTGTTCCCTGGACCCCCTCCCCTCTTAACCGTCCCCTTTTAGGGGCAGGGGCACACCAAAGCGGCATGGGCACCTTGCCCTCCCGCACGCACGGCTGTACCTACAAAAGGGGGCGAAAACAAGCCCCCTTGCAGCAAAGCCCTGACATGCAGCGAACGGGTCCCACACCGTGGTGGCCCCCGTACCTAATACCCCTGGTCCCGACGGGTAAGCCTTCAAAAGGGGCGGAGGCACTACGGCCCGCGTTGGCGGGGTCCGAACCCCCCGCCCCTGATACACCAGGCCATAGCAAAAAACTGCCCCAGGGGCCCGTGCCCCCGCAGTAGGAGCCGGCGGGGGGGGGGGGCAAACCTGGTTACAGGTGCCCTCCCCCCGAAAACCCCCCAAAAACTAGGACCGGGTGGCCACCAACCATAGTCCCCCCCCCAGCAGGACCCACGGGGGGGGGGGCCTTCCTGGCTACCCTGGCCGAGGGCCTCATCACCTTCCCAGGCACAGCTACCATGGGGCAACTAACTATTTAAATAATTAATGTTTGACTGTAACTGTTTTACTGGTTTGACTACGACTTTACTGAAAGAGTAGTAGATCGTTGGAACAAACTTCCAGCAGACTTGGTATATAAATCCACAGTAACAGAATTTAAACATGTTTGGGATAGACATATAGCCATCCTGAGATAAATACAGTAAATATTATAAGGGCAGACCAGAGGGACCAATAGGTCTTTCCCTGACTTCAGTGTTTCTATATAAATAATTAAATAATAGTAACTATAAACATCAGTAGTATTATTATGTATGTTTTGTTTTACACCATGGTTCTTATTTTAACAATAATGAAACCGGGGCTGCCCGGCCCCAAAAGAGGGCAGCAAATGGCCTCTGCCCAAACAGGCAGCGCAGCAGCAGGAAGCTGCCGCCAAGGGCCTAACTGCCCTCTGAACAGGGGCCAGAACCGGGGGGGGGGGAGGCGCACACGCGAGCCCTCCGCCCGATCCCCCCGTTCCCGAGGGGGCGACCGGAACGATCCCAAAGAAATTACATTTTGTTATCTGCATGGAGCTGATACTGCTCTTCGACTTAAGCAGAAAACCTTCCAGAATTCAGTCCTAGTAATGTTTACATTATCCAGTTTGGATGGCTTAAAAATAATGCAATACAACACAGAATGTATATTAAATATCTTGCGAATGTCTGGAACAAATCCAGCCAGCACTATTAAGATCAAAAGATTTTGGGGGTATTTCTCTCTGTGTGTGTTTTGCAGAAGAGGGACGAAATAGAGGGGCCAACAGCCGAAAACGGCACAGGCCCAGCCTCCCCGCTGGACCCGAAGCCCATTACCGCTCCACGAGCCTCCGATGAGGCTCTCAAGATGGTGGCCGCAACACGCAGCCGCCTTTTACGAAGCGGGGGGGGGCTCACGCCGGACTCCAGCCTAGCCTGAAGAGGAGAAGACCGCAGGCCTCGGAAGGGCTAAGCTGCAGCCTCCTCAAGCCTCCGACGAGGCTTCCACAAGCAGCGGCCGCCCACGCGGCTGCCGAAGGATTCCACGAGCAGACAGCCATGTGTCTGCTCGTGAGCTGGGTCCGGGGCGAAAAGGCCTGCTTCGAGGCCTGCTGCCCTTAAATAGGGCCAGCAAGCCCCGCCCGGACCCTACGTCATGCCCAGCCACGTGGGCAGGGCATTCCCGGCCGAAATCTCGCCTCGCGAGATTTCGGCCGAAAACAAAATGGCGGCCGCCATGGAAGGGTCCGAGTCTGCCCGGCCCTTCCGCAAAAGCGCCGTGGGGCCGGTAAGTCAGCCGGCGATATTCTCTGTGTTGATTAAGGGTTGATTGACTTTATCTCGCACTTGTCATTGTTCTTGGCACTCTTTTACAATGTTTATTTTGCATGCATTTCCCTAGTTAGCTGAATCTGGCTTCTCCCATTGACTTTGCTTGTTGGAAGCCAGCTGGGAAGGTCCCAATTAACAATCGCATGACACTGGGACACTGAAATCTTTGTAAACAAATGATGTTTGCCAAGTGCCCAAATTCTGAACATGTTGCTGTGATGACGCTGTGATGGTCATATGTACAAAAAACAGTTGTAAGTCACTTTTTCAGTGCTGTTGTAACTCAAACGGTCACTAAATGAATGGTTATAAATGAAGAACTGCTTGTATACCCTTGATGAGTGACAAATATAGCTTTTTTCTTTAAAAGATGTGAATCAGGTATTAGCTTTATTCTTTAAAATATGTGAATCAGGTATTAGCATGTTTATATCAAAGACATTATGTTTGTAATGTATATTTTTGTAAGCAAATACAAAAAGAAACATGCAAGAAATGAACTTTTTTTGCATATTTACCAAATGATGTCATCATAGAATATGTCCCTGCTCAAGAAGTCAAAATGCAGACATCCAGCTTTCTAATAGTGGAAAATAGACACATTTTTTCCCTCACACCTTCCTTTTCCTTAAATTTCTAGGATGTATGGGTAATCTTAAAAAAATATCTTAGAGATGTCTTGCAACATTTTGGAAATAAATCCTCCAAAGGTAAACCAATAAAGACTAGGTAACTTTGTAATAAATCCAATGATAAATAATTTCAGCATATAAATAACTGTAGGTAATCAAATATGATTTTATAACATGGGAACAAATTAGTATTATCTATTTAGTGACCTATCCCAAAATAGTAGCTGTTAGGGGCAAGAAGTCTTTGTAAGAAAAAAAAATCCAGCCAGTTAACTTTTCTGGATTTATTTTCAATGTTATAACAACACACACACACACATACACACTACTATAATTATTTTCCAGAAGGCCATTAGAATAGCCAGTCTTGGATCTCACTGACCCATACAGTATTAAGGCTGATCATAAATACTTTTAACGATTTGTTCATAAATTATTGCTTGTGCTTACTGATCATAAACTACTTTAATGATTTGTTCATAAAGTATTGCTTGTGCTTATTGATGAATGATATTCTCAAGGTTTAATTTACCATCTTCACTGAAAATATATTTTTAGATTTCATGGCTATATTTTTAATGGTAGGTTTCTGATAAAGTTGTCATATAAAAACTCTTAAATCTTCTAAGCTTGTCAGCTGGTATACAGTATCTAAGTACTTATCAATGGCTTACAGTATACAGTATATTTGTTCCGACAACTAAAACTGACAGCAGTGGAATTGCTCATGGTAAAATGCAATGTAAGGTACTTACCGGTAACCCTCTGGATTCAGTTTCAAATTTCCCTAATTTGTGATTGTATGATGACATTGCCGGCAGTGACCCTTGATAAATACAGTACCATTTTGATCTAGCCACTAAATGATATAAATGGGGTTTTTTAACCAGTTTTGTTTGTCTTTTTTATTGTTTTTATAGGTTGTATGCCACCCAAAGTCTGGAAGGAGTTGGCCAGCCTATAAATGTGATAGATAAATAGATAGATAGATAGATAGATAGATAGATAGATAGATAGATAGATAGATAGATAGATAGATAGATAGGCAGGCAGGCAGGCAGGCAGGCAGGCAGGCAGGCAGGCAGGCAGGCAGGCAGGCAGGCAGGCAGGCAGGCAGGCAAATTGATTATTACTGGACAATTAGGACTTCAATATGGTCAAATTTTAGTACTGTAAGTAATTGTAAGAAGACATTAAATATTAATGTACACACTTTTAACTAACATTACTACTATCTTCTCACTATCTCTTTAATTTATACCTGATTTGACCAGGAAATTATTACTTTGTTTTTAATAGGCCTACTGATCTGCATCAGACATTAATATATGTTATTTTCATTGCCTCCACCTTATGGAAAACTACTAAATTTGTCAACTAGTTTGCCGAACCAGTTTCCATAATATTCCAAGAGTATTGAAAGAGAGGCATCTGCTCTTACCTGATGAATTAATACAGAACTGTATGCAACTTATTTTTATTCAATCCCAATAAGTACAGGAATGATGTCATTCAATAACTTAACTTCAATGTTAAATAACATCTGAAAAGAAAAAAAAGACGCTGAAGCATCTCAAATGCTAAATATTTGAGTACCAAAATTAGGCAAACTTTAAAGAACTTCGTAAGCAGAAAAATGAACAGAGTTTTCAGCAAGCTACAAATGTTTCATCTTCTGGTGGATCATTTTAATACACTCCATGTTTTCTGAAGAAGTTCAATGAAATGCTAGCTTTTGTGGCTGTAAGCTTCTTAAACCAATCTTCTCTTTCTGTTCCTTTATGTCCATGCATTATTAATTATATTTCAGTTGGGTAATCTTCTTACCGCTTCTAACATTTTCTGTTTCAAAGGTAGTCCTATTACCAAGCAGGTGATATCTCTCTCAGGTACACACACATTCATACTTTAAGATTTGTCATCCTTATTATTTCTTATTGTTTCCTTCCTACTATATTGTACTTCATATTGCTTGTCCCTTCCATATTCTGAGTATTGGCCTTAAAAATAAATTGGTAAGTAAATGCATGATTGAAGGAGGAGGGAAAAAAAGCAAATTACCTCTTCTTAAATATCTCTGCCCTTTTAACTGATGAGTCCTCAAGCTGCAAGCTCAGAAAAACTAATTGTCCATGTCATACCATTTCCATGTCTCCCATTGGACTGTTAAGCAGAGGGTAAGATTCCCCAATCTTTGCAATTCAGGAATGTTGCTTATGGTTAAGACTCCATTTGCTTAGGAGGCTAGATTGCCTCTTTGACAAAACAAAACATTAAGGACACATCTGAGAATGTTCTAGTACATTTACTGCAAGTTGTGCTGGAAACAAGTGGTAATACTATATATAAATCCCTACAATTGTTAAAATACAGTCTGTTAGATTTGTGTGAGAATGAAGAGATGAGACATAGATTGTAGTAAGAACTACCAGGCACAAAGAACTATAGCGAGCAGCTGGGAAGCTGCTTATAAGGGCTTCCCTGCAACCAGACCAGCCAACTACAGTTGTTTATATTGGCCACCGCTATATTGGCTAATCAGCAATGGTTATGCAAACTTGCTCCATACATGAGTACATAACACACTGATTGCTTGCTTGATGACTTTACATGCTTTCCCCTGGAAAAGAAACCAGAAGGTGGTACATGACTTGGCTGAAAATAAATAGATGCTGCTATAATCTTCAACTATGAATGAAACATTTTATGTTGCAATTGAATTGCATCATTAAGCTATAAATATAGTGAAAAAAAATGTAAGTGTTTACCAGCATTTTCGGAAAACAATTAGATGAAACTTAATCTGTTAAAATAATGAGATGTAGAAGAACAGCAATAGTATAATGGCTATACAGATAGTCAGCTGACAACCACAACTGGTGAGCCCAACTTTACTGTTGTTAAGTGAAAGGTTTTAAGTGAATTTTGCCCCATTTTTCAACCTTTTTTGCCACAGGTGTTAAGCGAATAACTTCAGTTGTTAAGTTAGTAACATAGTTGTTAAATGAATCTGGCTTCCTCGTTGACTTTGCTTGTCAGAATGTCATAAAAGGGGATCACATGACCCTGGGACACTACAAATGACATAAATATGACTCAGCTGCCAAGCATCTGAATTTTGATTCCATGACTATAGGGATGCTGCAATGGTTGTAAGCAGTGGTGGGCTACGAGCCAGAATGCTAAATTGCGCTCGCTGCTGCGTCTTGTAAGTTCTTGTGGAGCCAGCGTGATTTTGCTTCCACACCTGTGGAGGTAGCAAAATCATGCACAGAGCCACAGGTCTGCCTGTGTTTCAGCAAGGTTTTTTTGCTTCTGCGCATGCCAAAACACAGGCACACCTATGGCTCCATGCACGATTTTGCTACCTCCACAGGTGTGGAAGCAAAATCGCGTTGGCCCTGCAAGAACGTATGAGTTGCAGTGGCGAGTGCAATTTAGTGTTCCGGCTCAGAGCCCACCGCTTGTTGTAAGTGTGAAAAATGGTCATAAGTAATTTTTTTCAGAGCTGTTGTAACTTTGAACGATCACTAAATGAACTCTTGTAATTTGAGGACTACTTGTATTCGAACAACAACCTTTCATTCCATTTGAAATTAAAAGTTCTATCAAGTTTCATCCAACCAGCACAAACCTTAAAAAGACTTACATTGACCATACATCAAGAATATGTCAGAAACCACCAACAGATTACTACAACCACATTAATCAGCATAGCACACAAGCCAACTTTAAAACATCCTAAGCAGACCAAAAGACCCAACAACCCCAGAAGAAAAAGCAGGTATCAGCTACAACATACAATGTAAGGACTACAACAACCACTATGTAGGACAAACAGGCAGAATACTGTCAGAACAAATACATAAACACCAATTGGCAGTCAGAAGACATGATGAAAATCCTTAATTTCACTAGACAGATGGTTTCAATTGGGAAAATGTGATGGTTCTAGACTGAGTCCAAAAGTCCAAAAATCTTTTTTTTGCTATTATTTGGTTTTGTTTCTGCGCATGCGCAGAAGCTGAGTTTTTGGGACTGAGCATGCACACGCAGTCACATGGCATGCAATACGCACATAGCATGTGGCGTGGGAGGAAGCAAATGGGTGGCGAGGTAAATTAGAACCCACCTCTAATTAACTCCAAGGTTAATACTAAACAATATCCAATCAACAAACTGCCATAGAAGCCAACAACAAACAACCCATCAAAGAATCTCAAAGACCACCCCCACCAAAACTGACAAGCCATCAGAATATAAACTGACAGCAAACTGCACTCCTTACTAGCACTGATGATGTTATCTAGTTTGGATAATGAAAAATCTGCCAGAAAACAAGCAAACTAAAGAGCACCAGGGACTCCTTTATCTAGCCTTTGCTATCAAGCTTCTCAATTTATAATCAAGAAGCTCTATCATGAAATGGCACATCAGAAGGAGGTTATTTTACATTATATTTTCATGATTTTTCCATCAGTAGAGATCAGTTTACAAATGATACAACCCACTAAACCAGATTCTCCACTTCTATTAAGTATATTCACAAAAATGGAGATATAGCCAATTTCTAATAAGAAGAGTTGGTTGATATTTAATATATATTTATATCACCTTTTTCTTCCAGGATTTCACCTGTGATATTTGCTTCACACGTTTTTATCTTCTCAAGAATCCTATGGTGTAAATCTGACAGCAGAATATTTATTCTACTATTATTATCATTCCCCCTTTTTTTTCAATCTGTTTCCAGAACAAGCACAAATTAATGTGTAAAGGAACAATTACATAAAACTTCTTCAATAGAATAATTAAATTTTTAAAATTCCCCAGTCCCAAAACACAATAATGAAAACCAAGTTCATATATTTTAAAAAGCAATAAAAGGCAATCTGATTCCAGAACAGTAATGATCAGAGAAACACTTGAGTAGAGAGAGGGATATTTCCCAGCAGTTGCTTTAAAAAAAGATGGCAATGAGAACAGCCATCCCTCTCTTGACAGAATGAGCCACAGTGTAATCAGAATCCTTTTGGATGTTGTACTTGGTGACGAGTTGAATGATAGCTTGGAGAGTTATAATTCAAAACCAATGGAAATAACCAGCTATGAGCACATGTGTCCTGCTGGGTGCCTATTAAAAGAAGGTGGGTTTTTTCTGCCTTAACTATTTCAATTACTGAAATATACTTCAACAGGCTGCTTCTAAAATGGTTTTTTTATTGTTTTCTTTCCAAACTTCCAAAGTTTTCTCAGCACTGCACATTATGACAAGTCTGGTACGTGCAAGTATATGTATTGATTGATGGGTTCCATGTTACTTACACACACTCGTATTTTGAGTGAAACAGGTGGACAATTCTCTGCCCAGATTGTAGTGGGAATAGGATGTAAAATAGATGTCAAAACAGAGCTTTGCTGACATATATATACACTGCTCAAAAAAATAAAATAAAAGGAACACTCAAATAACACATCCTAGATCTGAATGAATGAAATATTCTCATTGAATACTTTGTTTCTGTACAAAGTTGAATACGCTGACAACAAAATGAAGTTGATTGTCAGTCAGTGTTGCTTCCTAAGCGGACAGTTGGATTTCATAGAAGTTTGACTTACTTGGAGTTATATTCTGTTGTTTTAAATATTCCCCTTATCTTTTTGAGCAATATATGTATGTATATATGTAAGTATGCATGTGTGTATGTATGTATTTATGTATGTATGAACAAAATAGCTTGAAATAGATCTATACTGGTCTCCCTTCTTTTTTCATTCTCAGCAAAAATATGTTACACACACACACACATATACGCACACACACATTCTGGAAGATTGAAGCTCTGTGAGCACAGAGAAATCGGGATTACATAATCCTCGGATTGCACAATATGTCACATAATCCTCAAACAGTACAATATGTCAAAGAATTGCACAGCAGAGTGTTCTTCCTTGCGTATGTTCACATTTTCACAAAAGCAATTCTTACTAAAAGACCAAGAATACTGAAATGGGAGACGGGGTGATAGAAAGACTGACACACACACACTTTTTTGTTTGGGTGCTTCCTGTTCTCTAAAGATGTCTTTAACACCATAATAGCCTTCTTAATTCGTAAAGGTCTTATGTAAGATATTTGCTTACAGCCAAAAACTCTAATACCACATGGTAAATGGTAAAATTCTGCTTAACAGTCTGCCAGGCCCAGCATTGTAACATGGAGGAGCTGGAATTTAATTCTTGAACATTCAAAGCAAAAAAAACATAGTAGCAAAACTGGTCATCAAAACATAAAAATAATAAATTTTAAAAAAACTAGACAGGGATGCACACAGATGCAAAAGACTACCAGGACAAGAAAGGAGAAACCATTAAAGAATATAAACCTAGTTGTTATATACAATGGACTTAGTCTTCCTTTTGAAATAATTCTGTCTTTATTTTATTTTTATTTAGAAACTGCACATCGCCCTCACAGAGAGACTGTTCATTATTATCTCTTTTTAAGGAAAAGTTGTTTCCCTAAATTTTGGATTCATGTCAGCTTGCCTAATTGGTCCCAATTCTTCCTGCAGAAGGTGTGGATAAATAGGAGCAGAAAGTGTACAAAAATAGAAATCATTGATTTTCCATTTTATTATTGCACGGGTGAGGGTTTTTTTCCTATTTTCTTTTGATTTTTATCTAGCCTACACTCCTCTTACACCATTATTATAATTTGAAGCATTATAAATTCTACTCTTTGTAAACAAGTATGTTGATTGATTTGAGAGATGCTCCTGGGAAGAACTTCTCATGATGTGGAGAAAATTGAGGAAGCAAAACAACAACAACAACACAGAACAGGCAATTCTTCTACCCCCTTTAGGAGAATCACATCTGAAGTAGATTCTCTCATACTTTGAGCAGGGAATGTGAACAGAAATAATCCTTTAATAATTGGACATTAAATATTAATTACCAGCCGGAGAGGAAGATGGGAACTGTCCATGCTTCAAATACCACTCAGAAGAGGTGTTTCACAAAGGGCAGCATTACTAACAAGGCAACACTTTTAATTAGGCTAACTTTAAAGAGATGCTGGGCTCATATTCCCATGTGCTCTGCAGAACCGCTTCCCAAATAATTTTCATTTTATATACAAGGATCACTATCTCCAGCTAAAATACATAGTGTACATTCATTCCAGCAGCTTGCTTTTCCTCCCCACCCCCAATTGAAGGATGATGATGATGATGATGATGATGATTATTATTATTATTATTATTATTATTATTATTATTATTATTATTATTATTATTTAAATTTGTATGCCGCCCCTCTCCATAGACTCGGGGCGGCTCACAACAATAGTAGCAAAACAATATGTAATACAAATCTAATAATTTAAACTAAAAACCCATAATTTAAAAACATGCACACAACACACCATACATAAACAATATAGGCCTGGGGAAGTTATTTCAGTTTCCCCATGCCTGACGGCAGATCTGGGTTTTAAGGAGTTTACGAAAGGCAAGGAGGGTGGGGGCAATTCTAATCTCAGGGGGGAGCTGGTTCCAGAGGGTCAGGGCTGCCACAGAGAAGGCTCTTTTATTTTATTTATTTATTTATTATTTGGATTTGTATGCCGCCCCTCTCCGAAGACTCTTCCCCTGGGACCCGCCAGACGACATTGTTTAGTCGACGGGAACCCGGAGAGGGCCAACTCAGTGGGACCTAATCGGTTGCTGGGATTCATGTGGCAGAAGGCGGTCCTTAATTGTGTATTCAGAAAGGATGTTGTAATCCTTCCTCTTCCAGTATGCACCATTATTCTGTTTGGACAGAAGGGGACCCTAATATTATATATTTATTACTAGCAAAGAGCTATTTCTCTCAAAACAACAGCACAGGGTTAGGTTAGCCATGGTTGAATAAAAACTGGAGCAGTGATGGAGGCAGTCTCCGGGTTCTGCTGATTTATGTTTTTTGATTTATTCCAGATGTTGTGTGTTTTATTTTTATATGGATATTTTATCTGGACATTTAACAGTTTCAACTGCCAAACTCATGATTTATGGTGGATGGTCATATAAATCTAATAAATGAAAAGATAAGTCTATGGATTATATGTTGCCTTTAAATAAGAAAGAACACGATCAATGCCTGGGCACAGTATAAACAAGGAATGGAAGTCAGATAAAGTAAATCTGGAAGAAATGAAAGAATAACAGTCAGAAACATTGATCAAGCTAATCTAGGATCATTTTAAAATACCTGAAATTGAATGAAGGATTCTAATTGACAAATTATTTCAGCCTCTGATACATTGCTTGAGAATTGTTTTTCAGCCCAAAAGTAAAAGGCTGCTGCTTGGTAATATAGCTTCCAATTTGGAAGGGCGAGGCCTCCTCTTTCTTTCATGTCTTCTAATGTGCATTGTTTTATTCTGGTTTTTTTCCCTTGCCATATAATTTTTTTGGTTATTTTTGTTAATTCTTTGAAAAAATCTTTTCCTGGATTTATTGGGATTACCTGGAATAGGAACAAAACCTTAGGTAAAATATTTACCTTTATTGTAGGTATTCTACCTAAAAATGATAATTGAAGATTATTCCAGGTTTCTAGGTCTTTTTTAATTGCTTTAAAAGCTTCGAATAGATATCTTCTTTCAAAGACGTAGACTTAGCTGATATCCAAATACCTAAATATTTTACTTTTTTTTAATCTTCATTTTTGATATTTTTTCTACTAATTTTGTCTGAGGTTCTGTCATGTTTTTGGTTATTAATTGAGTCTTATTTTTATTGATTTTTAGGCCTGTTACTCCACCATATTCTTCTATTACTTCTATTAATTTTGATATTGAATTTAAAGGATTTTCTATTATAAAGGCGATATCATCGTCAAATGCCTGGAGTTTGTAAGATTCTTTTTTAATTTCTAAACCTTTAATATTTTTATTTGTTCTTACTTTTATTAATAGGGTTTCTAACGTTAATATAAATAACAATGGGAAGATAGGACAGCCCTGTCTAACTCCTCTTTGTATTTCAAACGTTTCTGTTTGGTCATCATTTAAGATAATTTTTGCTCTTTGGTTTGAGTATATTGCATCGATTATATTAAAGAATTTAGTTCCAAAATTCATTTTATTCAGTTGCAATTTCATGTAGGACCAATCTACATTATCAAATGCTTTTTTTGCATCTAAGAATATTAATGCCATTTGTTTTTCTGGATGTTGTTCGTAATATTCTAATGTGTTTATAATTGTCCTTAGGTTATTTTTAATCTGTCTATCTGGTAAAAATCCATTTTGGTCTGCATGTATTATTCCATTCATAATATTTTTTAATCTAAAAACATATATTGAGACAAAAAAATTGTAGTCTACATTCAATAAAGAAATTGGTCTGTAGTTTTGGATTTTTTCTTTCTCTGTATCTGGTTTATGTATTAAAGTTATGAATGCTTCCGACCATGTTTTAGGGATTTTACCATCAGCTATTATATTGTTAAAGATCTCTAACATATTAGATGTAAGTATATTACTATTTAACTTATAAAATTCCACTGGTATAACATCTGGGCCAGTGGCTTTATTAAGTATCTGTTAATGTATACAGCTTCTTCTTCTTCTTCTTCTTCTTCTTCTTCTTCTTCTTCTTCTTCTTCTTCTTCTCCTCCTCCTTCTCCTTCTCCTTCTCCTTCTCCTCCTTCTCCCTCCTTCTCCCTCCATCTTTCCTCCTCTTCTTTCTCCTCCTCCTCCTCCACCATCACCACCAGAAGCAGAACCACTACCACAATCACTACCTTTTCATATGCCAAGGGAGATTCAAAGTTCTGGTTCTTAGTTTTTTGGCAGCCTCAATCATTGTTAATTGATATTATAGCATGCCTTTGATGTTGTCTCTCCATCTTCTTTTGGGTCTGCCTCATATCCGTTGACCTTCTCCCTTTTTTTGTATATACCATACAGATTTTTTCCACCACCAGTTAGACAATCTTAAAAATAGTTTCAGGATTTTAAAGACAAATCATTACTATTTACAAAATGCTATAGAACAAGTTGTAAGAATGGAAAGATGATAATAATTACTGCAAATTATCATGCTATCAAGTTGAAAGCAGTCCTGGAAAAAATACCTAAGACCTATTTACAAAATAGTCCAAAAGGGAATCAAGATTGGAAAGATGCCATCACTGAAAGGCTGAAGTTATGTTCAGAATGTTACTTAAGACTCAAGTCTCTGAAAATTACATAATAGACTTTGGAATGGATTCTCTGTGCTACTATAAATGTAAACAACGCAAATCATTGACTGACATCTAATTGTTTATGTCTATAATTTGATAGAAATATTTTTCCCCTCTTCATTAGTAAGTAAAAAGGACAAAAATGTGAACTCAACAAATTGCCCTAGATTCGTTTTATTTTGTATGGCTTTGTGCCATATAACATTTGCATTATGGCACTCCAATAAATAGCTGCAGAGTGATCCAGAAATGTAATTTCTATTCCCTGTTCCATTAATATATCAGGAGAAATAGGAATGGCAAGAACATTTTGTATTGGAACTTTGATGGTCCCTGGAGAAGTAACTCCATTAATGTCTGAAAGAAATGTGAGGAACAGATTATCTTTGTCTCCTTGCAAAACATAAACTAAGATAGGTAACAAGGTAAGGTTCTTTCCTCTTAATATTTGAAGAAAAATATTCTGCCTTGTAATAATGGATTAATAGATGGATAGACAGACAGATAAAGATATAAATTTAGAGATTTTTATATTGGAAGCTGTTCCACATGTACTTAGACATGTCCCATTGTATTTGATGAGACACTCAAGTAAATCTGCATAGGATTTAAGTCTTACTGTTTTCAATCACATTTTAAAACAATTGTTTTCATCTTAAATCAAGGTTGAGCTATACTTTACTACAGAAAAGACCAAGAGACAGATTTGTCCCTCATATGTTGTTAACTAATTGTAGCAACATCTGACTCTTTCTTCTGTATCTTCAGAGGAATCGAGAGGAAGCAGATCTTCAGATTAATCAGTACGTTTTTATAGTAAGCAGCAGTAGCAATAGATGATTGCTCTATCTTGCAACATACAGTCATTTCTGAAGTGATTAAAGCAGGGATGAAATGTGAAATTTTTCCCTACCGACTATGTGGGCAAGGCTTGGTGTGTGTGTGTGTGTGTTTGTCATGTCACTCACTGTTAGATCCAAGAGCTGCACATTCTGAAGCACATTCTGCCTTTCTGAAGCCCCCAATGCTCTGAGTTTCCCTCTGCTGTCTGGCTTGACTGCCCAAGTGAACCATGGATCCTTCTCTTGCCCCGCTCTGCATTCTTGAAAGCTGTGTATCTCCACAATCTTCTGTTCAAAACATCCACCCTGTTTCTGCAAAGGAAGAGTTCCCCCCACAAAGTGATCCAAAGAATGGAAGGGGATGCTATAGAAAATGCAGCCTTCCACCCAGGCATGTTGGCACATAACATTAGACAGCATCACAATTATTTTTCATTTAAAAGGGAAAAATAGGGGAAGCTGTACTTTGGCCAGTAAACCCCTGCCCTGCTGCAATTGCCCTCCAGCAGAAAATGAATAAGAGGGCAAGAAGCTTCAGTTCAACTGATTCAATTGCTAGGACTACACCAAATGGTATTTGACATGGACAGAGCAGCTCACCCTCATAATCCCTCTTTCCCTCAATGCTTTGACTTCCTGGGGCCCACTGGCCTGAATACTGGGTTCAGGCGTGGGCTACTGCCCAGATGGAGGGGAAACGCAGTGGGGTAACAAAAATGGAGCTCCACCCCAGAGCACCCAATTTGCACTGAAATATGTTGAAAGGAAATGCAGTGGTAGCCCTTCACTGGCCGGGTCAGACCACTATAAGGCCACTTCTCTGTTTCTCAAAAATTATTATTATTATTATTATTATTATTATTATTATTATTATTATTATTATTATTATTGGATTTGTATGTCGCCCCTCTCCATAGACTCTTGCTGTGCTGGCAACTGCAGGACCTCCACTTCCTCCTCAACTTCTCCCTTAGCTTTCTTCCTTCTCCTGTCATGAAATGAAAGGGTTACTTCAGCCAAGCAGACATCTGTAGCCCGGCAAGGGAGGGAGTGTGGTGAGAGCAGCAGCAGCAGTCCCTTCCATGTGCACTGCGAGTCTGCGGAGAGGGGCGGCATACCAATCTAAATTGTTGTATCTGCTCAGTTATAGCCGCAGATTAGAGCCGGGCGATAGGCGTCCCTATCCAGGGTGCTGATTGGCCGCCAGCCCGTAGTTACAATGTAAGCGGGAAGTTTCTCTCTGCGGGGATTGGGTGCTGCCTCAGGCAGCTTGTTATATATAAGCCTGTGTGTATATTATTGCTTAAGTCTGTACCTGCCAGGCCTGGCATGAGTTCTGTAATAAACTTCTGAGTTAACTGTGGCCTCCATTACATTGGCGACGAGGTAGCGAGCCTATGCGGAAGATTGACAGTGGTGACAGTAAGTCAGGATGTCTGTGCATTTAACATTCCCCCCCTTTGATCCTCAAGGGGAGACGTGGGACTCCTATGTCGCCCGTTTTGATTGTTTCCTGATCTCAAATGGATACCAGGACATTTCGGGGGATAGGAAGAGATCCTATTTTTGGGGGTTTTGTGGCCCCGATATGTTTGAAACAGCTCGTGCCCTGTTTGCCCCAGTTTCCATCCATGATGTGTCGTGGGAGGATTTCTTGAAAACGTTACAAGATCATTATGCCCCTGCCCCTTCGAGGTGTGCTCGTCGCTACACTTTTTATCAGCGGAATCAAGCCGAAGGGGAGTCTATTAATGACTTTCTGGCTGCTCTCCGTAGGGCGGCGTTATATTGTGAGTTTGGGGACCTTAATGACTACCTTTTGGATAGACTAGTTTTCGGAGTCAGGGACGGTCGCCTCAAGCGGCGCCTCCTGGCAATCCGGGATTTAACCTTTCAAGCTGCGGTGGCGGAGGCTCGTGCTTTCGAGTTATCTATACAATCTTTGGCTTCTATGGACAGCTCAGTTAATATCACACAAAAGGCAGCCACTGTTTCAGAAAAACCCAAGCTGGCCCCGGAGGAGGTGGGCGATTTAGGGGGCGAAGAAGAGGAAGAGGTCTGCAGATTGGCTACTAATCGGGCTAGAGAAGCACCGACGGGACGTCCTCGTCCTCCTTTGTCGCCTTGCCGTGGTTGTGGGGGGGGTCATTATCATTCAAATTGCCCGTCCCGAGATGTGGCATGTTGGCGATGTGGTGCCAAAGGTCACATCGCCAGAGTTTGCCGGTCTCGTAGATCCCCGGCTGCCCCGTTCCGGGAGCAGCGTGAGTTTTCTGGCTTTAATTCTCGGGGACAAAGAAGATTTTCCCCCCCTAGAAGAGATGACTGCAACGCGGTGTACAGCTGCCCTCGTCCGGTTTCGTCTTATGTCAGGAGGACCGCCGGCTCGGCTGAGAAAATTTCTGTGGTGGTTCAATTGGGGGGTTCTCGTTGTAACATGCAGGTAGACACCGGTTCTGCTCATTCCTTAATTTCTTGGGCCACCCTCAAGCGCTGTTTCCCTGCATGGAGGAAGAGTCGCCTGCTGCCCTGCGCTTTGAGCCTGAGGGATTACCAAGGAGCTGCAATTCCTATCATCGGAGAAGGCCGTTTTGCAGTCCGCTTTAAGACTTTCGCCGGTAGACTGCCTCTCGTAGTGGTGGATGGACCCTTTGCCAGCCTGCTCGGACTGGACTGGTTCTCTTCTCTGGGACTCTCCTTGGAGGGGGTTAATGCAATCGTGGGGGAGTCGGGATTTGAACAGCTGGCATGGGAGTTCCCTGCCGTTTTTGACAGCAATTTGGGTCGTTATACTGGCACCCCCATCTCGTTCAATTTAGATCCTAAGGTTCCAGCAGTTCGCTTAAAGGCCCGCCGTGTCCCTATTCCCCTCCGTCCTAAGGTAGATGCAGAGTTGGACAGATTAATTGCCCAGCTGGTTTTAGAGCCGGTAGATCAGGCTGCATGGGAGACCCCTGTGGTGATTGCTTTCAAGGGGGATGGGGGAATCAGATTGTGTGGGGATTATAAGTGCTCTGTGAATCGTGCATTGGCCCACCATTCATACCCCTTGCCAGTGGTGCAACAGCTGCTACACACTCTGGGGGAGGGTCGGGTGTTTGTCAAGCTCGACCTATCCCAAGCTTACCAGCAGCTCCCCGTAGACTCTTTGACAGCCGAGGCCCAGGCGATCATCACCCATAGGGGGGTATTTAAATGCCACAGACTGCAGTTCGGGGTTTCCATCGCCCCAGGCATCTTCCAAGGTTTGATGGAGCACCTGTTATATGGACTGGAAGGAACTGTGCCGTATTTCGATGATGTTCTGGTGTCGGGGAGTTCCACAGACGAATTAATGGCACGAGTAAGGAAGGTTTTGGCCAAATTCAGGGAGGCTGGGCTTAAATTGAAAGCTAAGAAATGCGTGTTTGGTGTGCCCCAGGTCGAGTTTCTAGGTTTCACGGTGGATGGGCAGGGAATACACCCAACTCCTGAAAAGATTCGTGTCATCAGGGATGCCCCCAGGCCACAATCCAAGGGGGAGCTCCAGGCGTTCCTGGGTTTACTAAATTTTTATGCGGTCTTCATCCCGCATAAGGCATCGGTGGCTGAGCCTTTACACAGACTTCTCGACAAACAGTCCCCTTGGCATTGGGGAAAGAGGGAGGAAGCCGCGTTCTTGGGGGTTAAGGAGTTACTCACTTCTAATAACATCCTGGCTCAATACTCACCTGGGTTGCCCCTGGTACTCACCTGCGACGCTTCTCAATATGGGGTGGGCGCAGTCTTAAGCCACAGACTGCCAAATGGTACAGAAGCTCCCCTGGCTTTATTCTCCCGCACGCTGGCTAAAGCGGAACGTAATTACGGCCACATCGACAAGGAGGCGCTGGCTCTGATTGCTGGAGTCCAAAGGTTCCACGAGTACCTGTATGGCCGTCACTTCGAACTGGTGACAGACCACCAGCCGTTATTGGGATTATTGTCTGGGTCCCGTCAAAGCCCTGTAGTAATCTCCCCCAGGATGTCACGATGGATAGTTTTCCTTGCAAACTATAATTACACTTTATTATACAAACCTGGGCGCCATATATCTCATGCAGATGCCCTTAGCAGATGCCCCCTGGCCGAAGTTTTAGTGGATCCCGCACCTGCATGTTCAGTCTTTGCGTTGTCAGAAGGAGGACTTATTTTATCTGCAGCCGAGGTAGCTTGGGAAACCGGGCGGGATTTCATCTTGTCCCAAGTAAGGCAATGGGTGTTAAGGGGGTGGCCTGTCTCAGCCCCTGCCGAGGAGTATGTGCCTTTCTTCAGGTGTCGAAACGAGTTCTCCGTGGAAAGAGGAATTCTGCTGAGAGGTTGCAGGGTGGTAATTCCGAGTAGGCAGCGCAGCCAGGTATTAGCTCTCTTGCATGATGGCCATCCAGGCATTGTGCGCATGAAAAGCCTGGCGAGGGATTACGTGTGGTGGCCGGGGCTGGATAAGGGGGTAGAGCAAAGAGTGGCAGATTGTAGGACATGCCAAGAGCACCGGCCTTTCCCTCCCCGGGGGGAGCCATTGGCCTGGGAGCCGCCTGCGGGCCCCTGGGCCCGGATACATATTGATTTGGCCGGCCCCTTCATGGGGCAGTCTTTCCTGGTAATTGTGGACGCACACTCTAAGTGGGTGGAGGTGGTGCACCTAAAATCCACACAGTCACAAACGATTATAGAGGCACTGATGACAGTATTTGCCACACAGGGGTTCCCAGACCTCCTGGTTTCGGACAACGGCCCGCAATTCACATCGGTACTGTTCGAGTCGTTCTTGGCATCGGTGGGCATCCGCCACGCGCTGACCTCGCCTTGGCATCCGGCCAGTAATGGCCAGGCGGAACGGGCAGTTAGGTCAGTCAAGGAGTCTTTAAAGAAGATGACTGGGGGTTCATGGCAGAAAAGGTTGGCAGATTTGCTATTAGCACAGCACACTACACCCTGTGTGGCCACTGGCTAGACCCCTGCAGAACTATTAATGGGTCGCAAACTTCGAATAGTTTTAGATAGGCTTCATCCGTGGTATTCACAGTCGGTGCCTTGGCCAGAAACCCCGGTCAGAAAGGTGAAAGTGGGTGACCGGGTGTTTGCGCGCTCATATTCAGGAGAGCAGAATTGGGCAGAAGGAGAAATAAGCAGGGAGCTGGGTCCCAGGTCATTTGAGGTCATGTTAAGGGATGGCCGAGTGTGGAGGAGACATTTGGACCAGATTCGGTTAGACAAGGGAATGGATACTGGCGAGGAAAGGGGTCAAGGCCACCCCGGAATTGTTATGGAGGAAACCCTAAACCGGGGCGGAAACAATGGGGGAACTGACAGCTCGGAAGAAGCCTCGCCGTTTGTAAGCGAGGGAAGCAGAGAGGCGAGTCCGGAGACCAGGGAGGAACAAGAAATAGAGCCACGGAGATCGGGACGTCTGTGTAAGAGACCGGAATATTTGAAAGATTACGTATGTGCTAACGAAAGGGATAGGAGTGTTGTATCTGCTCAGTTACAGCCGCAGATTAGAGCCGGGCGATAGGCGTCCCTATCCAGGGTGCTGATTGGCCGCCAGCCCGTAGTTACAATGTAAGCGGGAAGTTTCTCTCTGCAGGGATTGGGTGCTGCCTCAGGCAGCTTGTTATATATAAGCCTGTGTGTATATTATTGCTTAAGTCTGTACCTGCCAGGCCTGGCATGAGTTCTGTAATAAACTTCTGAGTTAACTGTGGCCTCCATTACATAAATAAATGAAATGAAATGAATGAAATGGAGGTAGCAAAGGTGGGCAAGGTGGCCCCGGCGCACTTGTTGCACGCTTGTTGCTGGAGGAAACATGGTGATCATTCAGCCAGGGAAGCTTCAGTGGTGGCTGCATTGGCCACTCTGCTCTCACTATGTCCTGCTCTGGCCAGCTGCATGACTACAAGTGGGGCAACATGGCAAAAACATTGACCAACCTGGGTAAGTGCCATTGCCCAGGCTGAAGGGAAAGCTCTGTGATGCTGTGGCTAGGCCTACTTTGCTCCCTGTGCTCCCTGGCAACCGTAGGACCTCCACTTCCTCCTCAACTTCTCCCTTAGCTTTCTTCCTTCTCCTGTCATGAAATTAAAGCGAACAATGGCAGGGTTACTTTGGCCAAGCAAACATCTGTAACCATGACAGGACTTCAGGGAAGGAACTGCTGCCCTGCCAGGAGCTTCCATCCCTCTTGCTCTGCTTCTTCACCAGCAGGAAGCAGAGCCATGGCTGAGTCTCCATCCCCCGGAGCACCGGAGTACGCAAGCTGGAGTGGCACCAGTGGTCAAAGAGAGCAGGCAGGTGGCCAGGTGAGAAGCCAATGGGCTGCTGCAGAGCTCCAAGACTCACAGAGCTGACATGAGAGACACACGCAACTCCATCCTGCTTTCCTGCCTCCATGTGGGTTTCTGCTTGCCTACCTTTGCAAGCTGGCTACAGTGAAACTGGGAAGACTGCATAGAAATCAGGAAAGCATGCCATGGCTTCAGGGAAGGGAATGGGCTGCTGCCTTCCTTCCCCACTGCCCCAACATGATTTCCTGCCTTCCATGTGGTGTTCTGCATGCCTGCCTTAGCAAGCTGCCTATGGAGAAACTAGGAAGGCTACATGGAAGTCAGGAAAGGATGTCAGGGCTGTGGGGAGAGAGCAAGCTGCTACCTTCCTTCTCTGCCCCCCTGACATACTTTCCTGCCTTCCATGTTAGATTAGATTAGATTTATTGGATTTATATGCCGCCCCTCTCCGCAGACTCAGGGCGGCTCCCAACAATGGCAAAAAACAGTACATAGTAACAAATCTAATATTTAGCAATCTAAATTACAGTTTTAGGTTAAAAAGTCCATAAAAGCAACCCCAATATATATAAAAAACAAGCATACAATCAATCATACACCAAAACAACATGGGCAAGGGGGAGATGTTTCAATTCCCCCATGCCTGACGGCAGAGGTGGGTTTAAGGAGTTTACGAAAGGCAAGGAGGGTGGTGGCAATCCTAATCTCTGGGGGGAGCTGATTCCAGAGGGTTGGAGCCACCACAGAGAAGGCTCTTCCCCTGGGTCCCATCAGACGACATTGTTTAGTCTTTTGCTTCTTCTTCCTCCACCCACCCCAGGGGTGGGATGCTGCCCAGACAGGGGTGGGAGGGATACAATGGGGTAGTGAAAATGGAGCTCCACCCCAGATCACCCAATTTGCACTGAAAGATATTGAAAGAAAATGCAGGGTGTCCTGCATAGGCCACATCCACAGTCTGGTAATAAAAAATTTGGTAGCCCTTCACTGACTCACCCCCACCACCAGTGTCAACTTTAACTTCTGCCTCTGCTACTACAGGGCTGAGTCTGAGAAGCAACAAGCAGAAAAGATACAAAAGGCCGAAAATGGCAAGCTGATGTCCGAGTGTTGCTACACATGGGCGCCCCATCTCTTGCAGCCTTCTTCTGGTGTGGACTCGTGTCCTACTGCATATGCAGTCCTGGGACATCAGCTTGCAGGGTGAACGAGCAGTGACTGCTGGACCAATTCGGAGGTATGGCCAGCCAGCCATCATTGGCAGCTTAGTGAACTACCAGTGGCCATTGCTACCAATTCATCCAAATTGGGAGCATTTCACCCCTGGATTATAGACTTACTGAATGTCCACATTCAATTAAAAATCAGGGGAATATGCCACTAGTTCCTTCGAATAATTTATTTCAGACCACTTCTGAAGTGAGAAGGGAAGGAAGAAGAGGAAGGAAAGAAGGAAGGAAGGAAGGAAGGAAGGAAGGAAATATTTTTCAAGGGACACATAGTTCCTTTTAATTTTCTTGCTTCATCTCTGAATCTCTCTCTTCCCCTAGGCTTTTCCTTATTCACCTCTGGCCTCCTCTTCTAACCCAACTAGTCTGCTGTCTTTCCCAGTAATTGCTTTTTTATTTGAATACAACTTTTTTTAAAAAAAAAAAGCCTCCTAGTCAAATGGTTCAACTACTAAAAATTATCCTTTAGATAATTTTTCATTTCAGAAAATAATGCATATATACTTTATTGACAAATTCCATCAAAAAGCATAATTTGACTAGGAGAGCCTTATAGGAATATTTTCTACAAAGCAACCTCATTTTTAAAAAAATGGTGAGTTTGATCCATTTTTCTTAGTATTCAATGTCCTCCAGAGAGAAATTGTCTTGGGACTTTTTGAGCTGCAAATTTTGTGTTCTAGGCTGCCAGCATCTAACAAAACAAAACAAAGAGTAGCAAAACAACTTTCTCCTTTCTAACACAACTTTTCCAGCATAGAATGGTGTGCTCAATAAGCACATGATCTCTCCCAGACTAAGTTTATACCTTGGTTGTAACTTACAAACAAGACATCTAAATGGTTTCCTTGGGCATTTTATTCCATCTATATCTACTGGAGTTCTATAGAAGAGTATAACTATTTGTTGATATAGGATATACAGCTGTTGACAAGCTGTAGATATAAATAGATGATAGGAAGATGAGATAAGGAGGAGGGAGAGAAAGAGAGAGAGAAAGAAAGACGGGGGTACAGTTTATGTTGGCAAAAATGTGTTAACTCACAACATGACTTTCACTCTGTGATGGATAACTCATTTAAAATTTAAGTCAGGTTGTCTTTGTACATTATGCTATGTCACAGTTCATTTAATTAAAGTTCAGTTAATAAACTATCATTGCCTGGTTGCATATACCCCAATAAGCCATCAATTTATAGTATACAAATCATGTACCCTATATGTATACAGAAACTAAACAAATAACATACAAATAACATATATTCTGTATACAGAATATAATAAATAACATACATTATTGAGTAAGATATAAGAATGCTGCCTGCTATGAGTCTACTACAAAAAGGGAGCTTTTGATATTAGGAATCATCAAAAAAAGAACTGAAAGTAAAGCTTCCAATATTTCAATGCATGTATACATATCTAGAATGTAAACACAGTTTGATTTTGATGTATGGGTCTGGGCATTGCAGATGAAAAATAATCTTTCAGGACTAAGGAACTCAGAAAAGGCATCAAGCAACCACCAGAATGATCAAGATCCTTGGACAATTCTCTAATGAATAAAAATGATATGCAGGACTTATAAAGTTTATGCAAAAAGGAAACTTGGTTGTTGTATAGCATGAGATATGATACCTAGAAAGTGAATACAGATTAGTTTTTTCCCTTCATTTGACATCAAATGATGGAAAGTAGAGTAGCTTCATGGCTAAAAATCAAGAGAGTTAGATTTCCTTCCTAACCTACAATCAGCTACAAAAATCTAGATGATCCTAGATGACATGAAAGAGCTAAAAGTTTTCTGTGTTGTTGTTTTACTTGGGTCTAGTGCAGTGATGGCGAACCTTTTTTTCCTCGGGTACCAAAAGAACATGGGCAAACGCTATTGCACATGTGCAAGGGCACATACCCATAATTCAATGTCTGGAGAAGGTAAAACAGCTTCCCCTACACCCTGGAGGCTCTCTGGAGGCCCTCTGGAGGCCGGAAATTGTCTGTTTCCCAACTTCTGGTGGGCCATGCAGGCTAGTGTTTTGCTCTCCCCAGGCTCCAAAGGCTTCTCTGAAGCTCGGGGAGGGTAAAAATGCTCTCCCAGCATCTCTGTGATCCAAAACTCAGCTGGCCGGCACACACATGCACATTGGAGCTGAGTTAGAGCAACAGCTTGGGTGCCAGCAGATATGGCTCCATGTGCCACCTGTGGCACCTGTGCCATAGGTTTGCCATTACTGGTCTAGTGGCTGCACAGGTTTGTGCAGTCCAGAAGCAATTCTTGTACTCTACTGCAGTACACTATTATTCGGTAGATCTGAAAAATATTACTTTCTCTATATGTTATTATTATTGGTTTGCCAATAACAATATTGTTGGTTTGCCTAAGTCTTTCTTAGACCAAATCTTTGAACTTTTTTATCCTCTACTAGTCTATTGCCACTATGACAATCCAGAGATGCAAACTTCACTCTGCCCCATACTCCATTTAAAGAAGACAGCCAATTAAGAACAGACCTGATGAGCTCACTTATCTATTTTCCAAAACTAATCAGCTGAATGTCTCTTCAGTTAACACATATTTTTTGTTTGAAGGAAAGAAATAAGCCCAGACTAAGGTTAATGAAAGGAAAGGAAATTTGTTGGATATTCTTATGATTACTTCAACAATTCCATTTCCTACTTTCCTTATATTTTGATGCTTTTCCTGATGTTTCTTTTAGGAACAAGTTATAGGTCACAGCTAGGTGTATCCTTTCTAGATTGCAATACTCTATACAACCACTAAATGGCAGCAGAGGGGAATAAAATCTAACTACTTGCTACCATCTGCTAGTGGCAATTTCTGCAGCCCAGAGGAGGTTTCTCTGGTAATTCAGGTGCCTTTTATTCCAGTCTAATTTTGAGAAGAATAAACCCAAGAAAGCAGCATAGAAGCTATACTATAAAGAAGTGGAAAAAAGCCTATTGGAAAGTTCTTGCAGGTAGTGACTAGTTCATGGCAAAGAACAGGAGATGTAGGAGGATGCACTATAAAATGAAAGAACTATCTGATGAACTAGTTTTGAGAACTGCAGGTGCTCAGGAGAGGAGTAACTCAGACTTTTCTTCAGATGCCATAGGAATAAAAGATATATTCACACCCACAGATATGAATGCTCACACTCCATTAAGCAGAAAAGTAAATTCTAGTTGCCACTAAGGAGGCATGAAGGCTTGTTGGGAATGGAGCAGAATAGAATGGCAGCTGCTGGGAATGAAAGGACCAGATAATGGAGTGACAGCCCCAGGAACAATGGGTTCAATAGTGCAACAATTGCAGATTATAAACAAGTTATCTCTTTACATATAGGAAAATTAATTGCTCCTATAATACTTGTCTCTGTTTCACAGAGTAATGGCCCATGTAGATGTGGACCTAGTGAATTTCAGTAGACAGAATTATGAGTACCATCTATTTAATCAGAGAGTCCACTGGAAACTTGTTTTCTTAGCTACCTCCATGATCCCAGCTGGTAAAACAAGGGAGTTAGATTTCAATTTTAAAAAGCTATTATATCATCACTGCTGAAGAACAGGTTGACACATCATTTAGCAAGTGCAACTGTGATTAAAAAAGGTTTTCAACTAATCATCTTGCAAATAATAAAAGATGGTCACCACAGGTCTTTAACCAAGAGATCTGGAAGCCTATCTCTTTCATCCAAAAGTGAGATGATCAACATAACTTCCTATTTTTCCTGGCAAATAAGTGTCCATTATTTTCAAGGCTACAGGTGTATTCCTGTCCATGCTTCTGAGAAGAAATCTGGAGATAATTTTAAAGCAAAGAGTGCTGAGAGGTCTATTCCCCAATGCATTGTCAACAGCAAAACAGAATAGACATTTTCAGCTCCCAAATTGATTTTATGACTTTTCTGTGGAACGCCAGAAGCAGATTCTGTATCTCAGCAATGCTATCTTATTGAAAGACAGGTGAATAGAAAAATGCCAGACTTTAATCACTGAACAATTGAATTGAATGTCAGACACAAGAAATGTTGTAAACCACCCCGAGTCTCTTTTTGTGAGATGGACAGCTATAAAAATCTGACTAATAAATAAATAATAAAATAAACATCCTTTTACAAAAATAAAAATGTGAGGCATTTAGAGGATTCTGGTGACTTTAAGAGACAATAACAAATGTGAACCTGTTTTCAAATCATGCAGTCTTCCTGAGACAAATGAAGACACTATTTTTATATTTATTAGTAAATATAGCGTAATTCTCTTTGGCGGTGCTTTGCAAGAGAAGGATGGAAGGATACAATTGCAAAAGCATTTCTGTCCTCATACTTTCTACTTAGCTTTGCTGGTCATTTGTCACATTGCCTTCTGCCCTACCAGATCAATTAGCCCCATTGGGCGTCAACTGCCACTAGTACTGCATGAAGTTAGAGTCAAGCATACGCCACAAACTGTTGGCCTTGGAAATCTGATTGTGTGACAAATTATACTGATTAGACATTGTGTCAGCTGCAGTACTAATACAGTGCCTCTGGAAAGCACAAGATTTAGTAAACTCCTAGTTATTCGTCCTGCTGTTTTAACACACTGTACTCTGTTTAATCCTGAGATATTGTAAAAGATACCTAGCCAATGGTTTGGCAATACAGGAAACAGTTAAATCCAATTGCACTCATTGGCTTGCTGAATCTCAAAATTGCTTCACAACAGGAATGTGTCTTCTCAGCCATTCAGCTGCTAAAGAAGTAACAGCAGGAACACTGCAAATTCTCCTCCCTGGGAATGCTAGATAGAATAGTTTTTGTTAAGAAGCAACAAGGGAACTGAATTACTAGAAGATGAGGGAAACTCAGAATTAGACAAAATTTGCAAATTAAAAATGATACAAACAAGGAGAATGTTTGAAAGGGAAATCTGTCTTCACTACAATTATTAGCTTTAATTACATGAAAAGCTATGCAAATCATATCTAGAATATAGCTATAGGGACAATTATAAAAACACAAAGTTTGGGTTTGTTTAAGTAGAAAAGCAGGAATAGATATTTAAATGCAACTGTTTTTAAACAACAAACATGGATTAAAAAAATACAAATTCCAATGCCACATTAGAAATATGCTTTCCCATGTTTTTCAGATGTTGTCCATAACCACAGTATATTAAAATTAATCAACAGATGTTACCTTTGGTATATTGGCAGCCTAACCAGTAGCACAGATCATAGCCATGACTCTGGATACTGTCAGTCTTGCATGAAATTCAGCTTAGCAAAGGAAATGATGGGGTTTGTATAAAAGCTAACTTTTCTATTAAAATTAAAACTATGAAGGCACAGGTGGGAGGGAAGGAGGAGGGAGGGAGGGAGAGAGAGAGAGAGAGAGAGAGAGAGATTACTTTTCAGCTCAATTTCAATGCCAAGATCCTAATAGAAACCTGCAGGATAGCCTCTTACACTCTCCACTTCTGGAAGCTCATAATGAATGATCAAACAGGCCCACCAGCTGGTAATTTTGTCCCAGTAAAGTGTTAGATGTAGAAGCAATCTGACTTTTATCCAAAGTGGTCAGATACTAGACCACTGATATATTGTTCATTATAACCTGGTCCATTTCGTGCACAATGTTGCCTTTGAATATTAGCAATGCTCTGAATATTGGTAACATTTGTACATGAGCAAATCATTACATGATTTCTTGTTCTTGGGAGCAATTCATTATAATGTTGCAGTAGTGGGCTTTTCATCCCATGTAAGAAGCACCCTTCTTAAAACAAATGGTAGTTCCTAGTGGCTCAAAGAACTCTGAAGCAATTCAGCTGCCAGTGGAGGGAGCTGTTACATGTTTAATAGGCCATTCTTGGAGAACGAAGAGTTAGAGCAAGTGGTTTCTTTTTCTTTCTTTCAATATATTACATATCTTGATTTCTGGTAATCTGGAGAATATAATTATTTTAATGCTTGAGAGACATGCATTTGTAGGAAACACCTCCCTCTAAAAAGGCAGCAAGGACAGTAATAATTAGCAGCTATAAAGAATGGCAAAAGAGCAAAAATGTCTGTAGGATAACAGATTGATTTATAAATGGGTGGTCACACAAATGAAATTGAGTGTGGAATAATTTGAAACAGACAGGAGGGATGACATGACTAAAGGCTAGTGGTCAATTGTGCCAAAGTTTAGCAGCTGAATAATAAAGGACAGACACAAAGGAATACAGGTTAATATATAGTTATATGGTTCTATGAAGAGACTCCAAAACAATATATTCTTAAAGAAGAGAATCTGCCCTTTCTGATGGTGCTATATTGAAGAGGATTGAAGCTATCCCACAGGATCAAACAGGGCATGAAAGATTTGACAAAAACCTGTTAAGTACCAACTTTGAACTCTTATATTTTTTTCAACAACTTGAAGGAAAGTGCTGCATATTGGAAGACCTCATTGCAGCTGTGTACTGAGTACACCTGCCAGAAATCAACCTGAAAGGCCAACTAGTTTTTAAATTACAGCAGCCTGAAGATTGCTGTAAATTTATTTTTGAGGGGTGGGGGTTGCAAAGTTTGAGCCAGAGGCATGTAAGAAGTAAGAGGACTAAGTATGGGGTTTTTGCCAGTTTATAAAGCCTTACAAGGTGTGCAGGTTCTCCAAATATCTCCAACATATTACTGAAACTGCCATGTTTACAGCTTCTGGGAGTTGGCCCAAAATGTCACTTTTGCTGACTCAGCATTTTGCAACCCTTTATTTGAGGTCTCCTAGAACTCCCAATTTTTAGTCTTTCGAAGTAAAATTTTGCACAGGATAGTTTTATATCATAAAGAAGCTATGTGCCAAAATTCATCAAAATCTGAGATGGTAAGGTGGGGATGATCTTTAAAATTGGTCCATTTGACATGGAATGACCCCATTAGATTTTGAAGATGGTGATGAATCCTCAGTTCATTATGTTCCTTGCAAAAGAAATGCTAAGGTATTTTTACAGCATCAAATGTAAATAGATATGCAAATAATGAATCTCCACAAAACCATTAGAAAAGGCTTGCTACAGCCAGGAACAATCAACAACTTGTAACCCAATAAGTATTCCTTCATTCTCAAGGAGGCCAGCCAGGTTCCAGAGGTCTCAGGATCAATTTTTGGCTTTCACAACCCAATGCAAGTTGGCCAGTAGAATTTCTTACAGATAAGTGCCTTTGTTTTTACTCTGCTGAAAGAAGGGAATGGATGCCAAATTGGCTGTGCTACTCATTAAAAGCAATGATCCATCACTGGATAATTACCAGAACTTCATGCAAATATTAAGAGTTGCTTTTGATTATTTGACTAGGAGAGTAACGGCAAGATTGGGAGATTCACAAGCTGAAGCAAAATAATCAGAGTCTGGAATGCATAGTAGATATTGATTTAATCAATTGGCAGCCAAAATTCTCCAAGCAGAATAAAGCAAAAGGAATATAAAATGTGAGTAAAAGAAAAACAATAAAATACAAAATAACAACACTGTATATACTAGGCAGCTACAAGATAATCACTCAGAAACTAAAACAATATGAATAAAATTGCAATTAATATACAATACGAGTAAAACATTAGAAAGTTGCAAAGTCTGTGACAATAGCAAGGTTTTTACTTGGTACAAAAATGATGCTAGTTGTGGGTGGCAGTTGAGACTCTTTGGGGAGAGAATTTCATAAATCAGATGCCACTAGAGAAATGCACGACCACGGAGCAGGGGGACACTGCTGGCAGCTCAGTTGAGCTCCGAATTTCCGGGTTCCTTGGAACCCGGAAATTCGGCTTCTGGCTGCGCACCAAGTGGGCGCGCCATCTAGTGGTCACAGGAGGAGGTCCTAGATTGCCCGATTTAAGGGCGATCCGAACAGGACCTCCTCCTTGCTTTCCTGGCTCCCGAAAGCGAACACCCACCCTCCGCTATTAACAGTGTGTCCTAAGGAGGTCGCCTTGGGGCCGAATAGGAATTATTTGCGGCCTCCCCTTTAGAGGCGGCCATTTTTTCGCCTATTCCACACTGACGGTACGGACTGAATTGGTTAGGGGGTGCGGCGCACTTAGTTGTTAGCATAGGCCTCCCTTTGGTCATTGGGGTTTGGCAGGTTATCGGCGGAAATGGGCAATTAGAAGCAACTGTGCATGCTCCTTTGGGCATCCTTAAAGGGTGATGGACCGCCTCTCTCCAGGAACTAGAGGTTGGAACAACTTCGGGGATTGGAGAGAGGATGTCCATGGGAATAACCGGATCCAATTTCCCACGGGGATTGGAGGGTGAACTCCTCCCACATGATGAAGGGGCATGGCTTGGATCCTGGTGAAGGTGGCTACCTTCACCTGGTTCAGCAAGGAGTTTTTGCCCAATGTTGCCAAGGAAGTTTTTGGTAGGAATTTCCGCCCCATTAGTTTTGGCCTCTGCAGGTCCTTAGTTAAGTTTGAATTTAAATATTTAAATTTACGTATTCAAATTTATTCAAATTTATGCTAATTTAATAAAATGACCCTTATTTAATCCACAATACGTCTCAGCGTCTTTACTTCGCTTCCGGGGGGAATTAGGTCTCCTCATCCACTTCTGTGCCAGCGAGGTGGGGTAATAACAACAAGAATAACAGAGTTGGGAGGGACCTTGGAGGTCTCCTAGTCCAACCCTCTGCTTGGGCAGGAGACCCTACACTATTTCAGACAAATGTTTATCCAACATCTTGTTAAAAACTTCCAGTGTTGGAGCATACACAACTTCTACTAGAATGATCTGATTCTGATTCACCAGCTTGAGTTGGGGTCAGAGGTGGGTTCTTCCTGGTTTGAACCAGTTTGCCCTAACCAGTAGCAACGCACTGATGACATCATGATGATGTCACCGAACCAGTTAGGCCGGTGCTGGTCCATGGGCGCTGCTATCTTTAAAAAGTTTTTTAAAAAAATAAATCCTTTTTTGTGTGTGTTTGTGTGGGAATTTGTTCCTGTTTTTTTCTTCTGCGCATGGACAGAAGCTGAGTTTCTGGCACTGTGCATGCAGTCACCATCTTGTTTTCAGCTTTTTTGGGGGGGTGGATTTTTTCCCACTGCTCATGCATGCAGTGAACACATGCCCATGAGGCACAGCCAAACAGCATGGGAAGGAAGCAAACTGGCATAGAGGTAAGTTAGAACCAGTGAAGGGCTACCAAAAATTTTACTACCAGACTGTGGGCGTGGCTTCTGCAGGATGCCCTGCATTTTCTTTCAACATATTTCAGTGCAAATTGGGTGCTCTGGGGTGGAGCTCCATTTTCACTACTCCACTGCGTTCCACCCCCATCCGGGCAGTAGCCCACCCCTGATTACACCCCACTGCTGGTTAGGTTGAACTGATGATGAACTGAGAGATGAATTAGTGAAAGAAGAAATATCAGAAAATATGGAACAACTGTTCCAATGTTGTATATGCTAATTGAAAGGTCATAGAGGAAGATGAGGCACAGAGGGAATAATAAAGGGAAGTTTTATAGCCTTGCTTTGCCCTCCCTTCCCTGCCTCATGACCACCTCCAACTCCAATTCTGGAGAGCCCATGCAAATAGAAGCAGTGAACTAATTCCTGTTTCCAGCAGGGAAATATAAAAGAGCAGTGGTTTATGTCTCTACAATGAAGTCCCAGGATATGTAGCCAAAACATTGCTCCACTGAAGTATAGACCTCTGAGTCGATTGCAAAATGCCATACGTGTGGAACTGCAGGATACCTAGAATGCAAGCAACAGAATAATTCCAAAGCCTTGTTCTTTGGAAACTTCACAGGCTTCCCTACCAAATGCTCAATGGGGGCTTATTGAGAGAATTTAAAAGAGGTCAGACGTCTGACCACAGGCAAGTGAATTTAATTATCCCTTGTTATTTTTTGTACCCTCTTGGGCATAGAAATATATCTGTCTCCTCTTTTAGATTCTGGCGCAACAGCCACTTTCATAGATGAAATTACAGTGCAGCAACTAAAATTGCCCACACAGTTATTAAACCTGCGCTTGTGGAACCTATGCTTTTGTAAATGATTGATGGGCAATTGCTTCACCCTGATCCTACTTTGCACTGTACTATTTCTCTACAACTTAAAATTAATAAAAGTACAGCATTCCTACCAATCTGTATCCCAGCTTCCATACGTTTGCCCTAGTATTGTATATAGATAGGCTACAATGTCATAATTCAGATATCCTCTGGGGGAAAGGGGAGCATTTATTTGATTGGTGATTGATTGATTGATTGATTGATTTTTCTAGCCAGCCATCCCAGCATGTGACTCCTGCTCTGTCTCAAAAGTATCAATGACATCAATGCAGAAAGTTAAAGCAACCTTGATGGAGCAGAAGGAAACTCTGACAGACTTTTAGGACTTTAATATTATAACCTATACCAAAAATTCCTAGAATCCTTATAGTGTCTGTTTAGACTCATAGTCAGTGGATATACAGTGAATGAGCTGAGGTGGCGCACCATGTAGAGTGCTGTACTGCGGGCCACTGAAGCTGACTGTAGATCTGTAGGTCAGCGATTCAAATCTCATCACCGGCTCAAGGTTGACTGAGCCTTCCACCCTTCCAAGGTGGGTAAAATGAGAACACGGATTGTGGGGGCAATATGCTGGCTCTGTTAAAAAGTGCTATTGCTAACATGTTGTAAGCCACCCTGAGTCTAAGGAGAAGGGTGGCATAAAATTGAATAAATAAAATAAATAAATATTGATGGTAAGTGTTATTGGATGCCATCAACAGAAGAATCAAGGAGAACATCAACTGTCCCATTGAAAACATCAGCTGTCACAATGAATGGATAAAATTAGTCAGGTACAATGTTGTGTTCTCTACCCATGTTGCAAATGACAAAGTTTTCCCTTTTCTGCAAGGGACTTTCTTTCTAAACAGAAGAGAAAAAAAATCTTTGATATAGAATTGCTCAATGGCATCAAACAATGTTTCTCAACTTTAAGGTATAGGCTACATTACAAGGATTGGGGAAATAGTAAATAGTTTGGCTAATGAGCTGAAATGGAAAAGGCAGAAGTTTGTACAGATATATTGTTTTGAAAACCAAATATTGAGATATGCAGCACCTTATCTGCCAGTTATGAAGCTCTATTATATGAAAAATCTATTCTCAAGTTCAACCATGTGATGAACATCAAATCTGAAGTATTGGAATGGCAAAGTTGAAGATGGACCATGGCGATGGTCTAAAGATGGTGAGGTCTATCAGAAGAAATTTATCAATGAACCTCCAGAACATGTTCTTACACAAAGAGATGTTAAACTTCTTTTGTTTCTTCATCTATCACTTCCTCTACTTTTATAACCAAGGCAGCAAATGTAATGGACACAACAAATTTGACACTTGAACTCTTATATCTGCATCTAGGTATTGTATATACTTATGCTTATAATTTACTTCTTGTTTGCATTATTCTTATGCATTGTTAATTAGGTAATCTTGCAAGGTTCTATTTAGCAACCTGAATAAAAGCCCTGATCAGGGGCTAAGTATAGTGGCCAGGCCTTGACTGTGATGTCAAGAATCGGGTAGCCTGCTGCTTACTATGCCAGGAGCATCGCCCTTCGCCTCCCCAAGTGACTCCCCTCTTGTGGGAACCTCCCTCGGGTCCTATTAATATTTATTACATAGAGCTTCATGATTATAATGGTAAGAGAAGACTTGCCTAATCCAGAGATGCGAGTCTTGGACTCAAGGAATACAAATGAAGGCATCAACTCGGGATAGTAAACTTCAGTTATGCTGGCAATTTTACCTGCATACAGGGATTCCTTGCTCTGCTCAGATTTCAAAAAGATATCTTGCTTACACTTGAGTTTGTTAAAAAAACAATAACCACAATGACAAAGAGGAGATCTGAGGTCAATTTTTACAGTGGCAGCTGAAGCCGTACATAAGGATTGTTAATAGAAAGACATAATGTGAAGTGTGGCTATTGGGAAAGTTGGTTCTTCTCTGTTTTTGAGTTATTGACACTAGACTGAGAGACCTCTCAAGGCTTAACAAGAACAGAACAGCTAAACAACCATCTTCAGGAACTAAAATTGCAAGAGCTGTGGCCACAGCAATACATTGACAGAAATAGCGGAGATTGTAAAACCAAAGAGACAAAGAATAAGCCAGACAGAAATAACATTTTTGCAAGTAAAAACTTGTTGCAATCAATTGTATTAAAACAAGTACAGTGATACCTCATCTTACAAACGCCTCGTCATACAAACTTTTTGAGATACAAACCCGGGGTTTAAGATTTTTTTGCCTCTTCTTACAAACTATTTTCACCTTACAAACCCACCGCCGCCACTGGGATGCCCTGCCTCCAGACTTCCGTTGCCAGGGAAGCGCCCATTTTTGCACTGCTGGGATTCCCCTGAGGCTCCCCTCCATGGGAAACCCCACCTCTGGACTTCCATGTTTTTGTGATGCTGCAGGGGAATCCCAGCAGGAGAATCCCAGTAGCGCAAAAACGGGCACTTCACTGGCAACAGAAGTCCAGAGGTGGGGTTTCCCAGCGAGGGGAGCCTCAGTGAAATTGCAGCATTGCAAAAACACAAAGGTCCAGAGGTGGGGTTTCGAGAACTTCGGTGTTTTTGCGATGCTGTGATTTCACTGATGCTCCCTTCGCTGGGAAACCCCACCTCTGGACTTCCGTTGCCAGCAAAGTGCTCATTTTTGCGATGCTGGGATTCCCCTACTGGGATTCTCCTGCAGCTTTGCAAAAACACAGAAGTCCGGAGGTGGGGTTTCCCATGTAGGGGAGCCTCAGGGGAATCCCAGCAGCGCAAAAACGGGCGCTTCGGCTGGCAAAAGGGGTGAATTTTGGACTTGCACGCATTAATCGCTTTTCCATTGATTCCTATGGGAAACATTGTTTCATCTTACAAACTTTTCACCTTAAGAACCTCGTCCCGGAACCAATTAAGTTTGTAAGACAAGGTATCACTGTATTTGGTAATAATACCGCATCCTGTCAATGCACCAATTAATTCTAATACATGTGATGAGGATGCACAGTATTTATTGAATGTATAAATTATACAAACTAAACAGAGTGGGCCTTCTCCGGGTCCCATCAACTAAACAATGTCGTTTGGCGGGTCCCAGGGAAAGAGCCTTCTCTGTGGCGGCCCCAACTCTCTGGAACCAGCTCCCCCCAGAGATTAGAACTGCCGCCACCCTCCTTGCCTTTCGTAAACTCCTCAAAACCCACCTTTGTCGTCAGACATGGGGGAACTGAGATATCTCCCCCGGGCCTATACAATTTATGTATGGTATGTTTGTATGTATGTCTGCTTAATAATGGGGTTTAAATTAAGGATGTGTTGTTGGCAGAATAGAAGAATGCTGCAATAAATTTTCAATCCCATATTTCATGTCTTTTCTATAAAATAGAAAAGTGTGGATTTTACATCAGGGTTTGGATCAGCAGGCTCTATGATTTGGGATAATATGGGATACTGATATACTAATATGGGATCACCAAGAATCTAGATAAAAACTGCATGGGTGATATGATTACCAAATTTCTTGACCATTCTAAAAAGAATAGAATCAAAAGTTTTTGGCATCTGCATCCATTTAGGGCATTTATGTTTCCACCAGTTATAAATATTCAGAGCCTACTTGAAAATTGATTATATAGCAATGAGAATAGGGCTAAAGATGTATTGTTTGGACCAGGGGTATCAAATTAGCATAATCATGGCATTGTCATATGATGTGACTTTTTTCCCCTTCACTAAACTGGAAATGGACATGGCCAGTGTATGACGCATCCAGCCCATGACCCACAAGTTTGACTGGCCTAAGCCATGGAAATAAGCCTTCAACACTTCCCTATTTTAACATGATAATTGCATGGAATTTATTTACAGCAGAAAGCATGTTTTAGAACATGAAGAAAAGTGAGTATCCATAAGTAGGAAATGAAAGACATAAACAAGGTGGCCTTCCTTTAAAATTCAAGTGTTGTGACAAAGTTATAGAGAACAGAAGATAAAAATCTGAATGAAAATATTGGGCAAAGAATTATGATCATTCCTGATATATAGTCATGTAGACAGTGAAAGACAAAAAGGATGGGACCAAAATCCATGTAATCAACTAGGTAGCAATCATGGGAATGCCTGTCCTGCCCTAAATATCAATTCATGTCTTTTCTTTTGTCTTGTGATCTTCTTTATGTCTTATCTTGAATCCCATGTACTCAACCTGAAGCTCATCCGTAGTCTTACAGCTGATAAGTATAGTCAGTAATGGAAATTACCTATCTAGATTGGCATGGCCTGAGAATCTTCCATCTGTTTAACCACAATATTGCATGGGTGATCCATAATAAATAATTCTGCTTAGTCTGAATACTGACTTTAACATATCTTTTGGTAACTGAGGCATTTAAAGCTGTAGAATCATCAGAATCATGAGATTACAGGTTGATCCTGTAAATAGGAAAGGCAATTGCAAAAATTGACCCTGAGTGTCATGTGACATGAAAAACACATAATGATTCTCAATGTATTAACAGCAAGGAAAAAAGCCTATTGAAGAAAGGCAGTAAAATAAGGGGGAAAACAGACTTGGGGAAACTCACTCTGAAAGAGAAAATGTAGGTTGTACTGCTACAACAGTGAAAAGAAGAATTGGAGAGCCATGCTGTGTATATATCATCTCTGTAAGCTTCCTATTAAAATAATAGTTTTCGAATCTTCATAATCTAAGCTAAAACCATAGGGATAGTTCACAGATCAGAGATTTGTTTCATCAAGCCTGCATATCAATCCCCATTTTCAGAATTCAGGTGAATTGACCTTCAATGTCCAACAAATTAATTGTGAAAAGTCAATGCTGCTGTTTTAAGGAGGTATGGCAAAGGATAAATAAAATTAATAACAGGTTTTGAATGATGGAATGATTTTCATTCCATCTTCAGTTTTCAGCCACAGTAAGGTATAACATTGTGCACAATGATTGATTGCTAACATCTTATACTAGCAAACATCAAGGACACCTTGCCTTCTCTCTCTCTCTCTCTCTCTCTCTCTCTCACACACACACACACACACACACACACACATTTTCTGTCGAGTCACCTGTTATAACCAGATATTGGAGGGAGCATACCAAGAAAGGAGAACTTGTAGCTTAGAGGGTAAAAGCACTACCTAATAAGGCAAATAACCCAAGTTCAAATTCTGGAAGGGTATGGCTAGCTGATGAAAGCTAAATAGCTTGAAATAGATGTATACTAGTCTACATATATACGCACGCACACACACACACTATTAGTAGTTGAATAACCATGCTTCACTACAAAATTGAACTTCTTAGCATGGACTAGAATGTCTAAACTCCCAGCCCACACGTCATACTGGCCACACCCACTGGCAGTTGGAACAGAGGTTTTTTTTCAGGTTTTTCAAGTTTTTGGAGAGGGAAAGTAGAATGTCTAACACCCTAGCATCAGAGAGTATTAATAATAATATAAGTAATAACTAATGATCTGATGGTCATTTTGAAACATCCTTTCTTATTGAGCACCTAAAAGTCAAGAGGAACATATGTGCCAAGTTTCAAGTTTGTAGGCGTTACAGTTCTGGAGATTTCATGATGATGCACATGTGTATGTGTTTGTTAGGGAATTAGTTTTCTCAAGCATGATTCATTATTCAGATATTCACACACACACACACACACACACACACACATGCAACAATGCAAGCTAACATAACTGACATCATTTTTAAGTTTTCTTCTACAATGGACAACAATATATTTTTCTGTATTCATTCATTCGTTCATTCGTTCGTTCGTTCGTTCGTTCGTTCATTCATTCATTCATTCATTCATTCATTCAATATATATAACCATCCATCTCACATTCACTTATCTCACATTACTTCTTGTAATGGCTATCACATAAGAACAGCTTAACATTTGAGCTACCTATTACCGTGGATTTCACTTACAATTAAATAGTGAAAATCCTTTATAATTTTGATTTCATGGGTTTACTCAGCATAATTATATTTTAGGATTATTAAAATAATTTATCCAATATACTTCACTGATGAGTGGGAGTTTGCATCTCATTTAACTATATTAAAATGTAATTCATACCCAAAATTAGATTTTTTTTCCATGAGATATTGTCAATGATCTATATAAATTATTTGGATTATTTATTGATAATTAAGATGTATGAGACTGCTTTATTGAATCATTTTTGAATAAATATAAATGCATCATTATTATAATATTATTTATGAAGATATTAGACATACACTGTAAAGTATATGTCTATATACAAGAACTTGGTTGTTTTCATCCAATTAATGCACAGGTTTTTATAGCATCAGCCTGTATTTTTTATGGTAATAGTAAGAGGAAGCTATCAGTCAATACATAGAAATAGCCTAAGATTTTAGGGGCTGAAATTCTCTCGGTAGCTGTGGTGAGATTTAAATAATTCCACCATTTGTTTGCTGAAAATGTGAAAAAAAAATCTGTGCATGCATGGCTTCTGCTGTTAAATCCAGGCAAAGATGAGGCCAGCAGGCTTCTGTCAGCCAATGCGAACTTAGGGATTTTCCTGCCAGGGAAATGGAATGCCCCAAGATACCCGGCTATTGCCAGGACATAACACCCGCCATGTGGTGAGGCTCAACTTTACAGCTTTTCAAATTAAAATCTTTATTGTCAGAGTACAACATTCGAGGCCTGCTCCCCTCCATCTCTGCTCTCTGGGGCAATGGCTACTTCTCTTCACACTGCTGGGGGAGAGTCTTGTGCAATTTAGCAGTTGTGAGCTGCCACTTATCTGGAAAGCGCTGCAACTGTGAGAAACATATTCAATATGGCTGCTGCTTCTCTGTGCCACAGCGCTTTCCATATAAGACTTAAAGGGAAGCGGCAGCTAACATCTGCTAAATTGCACAAAATGCTCCCCAGAAAGAGCAGCAGCATCCCAGAGAGTACATGGAGCATCTCCATGAGTGACCAAGATTCAGGAATGGATGGGAAAAGGAGCTGCAAGATCTCTATTGCAGCACATTCTGGATGGGACTTTATAGCTAAGAAGAATCACCCAGTCCATTCCCAAACCTCTTCAGCCCTCCTGCGCCCATGCCACGCACCCCCATAGCCCTTCAGCCTAGCGTGGTAGGCTACAGGCTGAATAAATTGCTTCAGCTCAGGGGGCCGTAATTTGAGGCCAGAGGGGGTGTGGCAAGCAGGTGGGGGACTGGGGCAAGGCTATAGCAGGGGAATGGCATGTTCCCTGACCCAGCTGAGGATAACAGCGAGTGGGCAAAGAATCCAAACCAAGACCCGAGGGAGGAATGGCACGTGCAATGATCAACTGTGCCATGGAATCTAGATTTGCTAGAAAGCAGGACTTCGCAAAGTGAACCATTAGCAGACTTTGAATGATTTCACCCCTCACCTCTACCCAAGGTTAGGGGCAAATGGGAAGCATGCTTATCTTTGGTGAGAAGAGCAGGAGAAGTTTACAGGCAAGGCACGGGCCAGGCAGGGGAGGGCAGAGTGGGGCAAGGCAGGGTTCAGAGGTGGGCTACTGCCTGGATGGGCGGGGAATGCAGTGGGGTAGCAAAAATGGATCTCCACCACAGAGTACCCAATTTGCACTGAAAGATGTTGAAAGAAAATGCAGGACGTCCTGCATAAGCCCACAGTGCGATAGTAAAAATTTTGATAGCACTTCACTGGCAGGGTGGTGTGAAGCAAGTGGGTGGGCAGTGTTAGTGGTGAGCCGACAAGCAGGCAGGCAAATGCAGGGCCGGATGGTATTTTCTCATTCTCCAAACTCAAAATTTCCATTACCAGTTTGCCTAAACCAATCCAAACTGGCTGGATAGCACCTCTGCTTTGTAGCTATTAGAAACATTCAGCCTTGTTATCAATTATTGCTAATAAAAGCTTGAGTTTCTTCATGCTTCAGCATACAATTGAGAATGATGTATAATTAACATTCAATAACATTAATTTACTATGGTCACTGGCCAAGGCCAAATACTTTGATTACAGTGGAAAAGTTAAAATATTTCATAGCAACAATTAAGAAATTGTTATTTATGTACTTATCAAATTTGGAGACTGCCTGTCTCACAGTTTTTCTTTGTCTTGCTGAAGATCAACAGCATAGTCTTTACCACATTTCCCCAACAATTATTCCTGATACATACAATTCTTTTTGCTCTCAGTAACAGAATAAATGAGAAACTTGTGACCATCAGCTTTTTATGTACATACAATAAATATCTCCTACAGGACAAGCACCCTTCATTTTGTTTCTGCCTGAAAACAGACTTTAATATTCTGGACAAATGAGCTGGGAGCCAGAGATCAAATACAGTGTTTTATTTCACAGAGAATTATCTGAACTGTTGGAACAAAAAGCAACCAGAGTCCTGTAAGGAATTAAAAACCCGAGGTAAGTAAGAAAGTAAGAAGTAGGCCTCAGTTAAGAACGTTGTGTCATTCTGAGGCAGTTGAGTGTACAGCAACCTAGTAATTCTGTGAAAAGTATTTAACTAGGCAAGAGCTCTTTGCTCTTTCTCTCTGTCTGTTCGCTGTTAGCTGTGTGCTGTTGCCATTTGTGAAAACTATGCTCTGAAGAAGCTGTAATGCTGTATAAGTTGGTTCCTGTGAGTAATTGAACTAAGATAGTTGTAGCAAGGTACTAGTGGGATACTAGCCTATTGTATGTATAGTTTAGATAGATAGATAGTAGTAGTAGTATAAAGAAGTAAATATATATTTTCCACAACTTCCTACTGCTGCTGTGTTTCATTGAAGACTTCAACTCCATTTCTACTGGTCTGTGGCTGGCTGGTTGGGTTGGCGGGTTGGCTGAACTGGTTTGCTGCTTGGGCACAAACTGGCTAATTTCCGCAAATGCAGTTATGATAAGTCCCACCTGGCAGCTATTTATATCTCCCGCTGCCAGGCTCAGCCAACCAACCCCCACTCAGGGATTTTCCTGCCACTGGGGAACACCCAGTGACACCCAGCTGTTTGCTGGATGTAACATAGACTTTCTTCACAAAGAAGTAGGTGGGACCAAGGCAAAGAAATCCATCAAACTTTACATTGAAATGAATTCAATTGAAATTGATTAAATACATTGCACTGAAAGCCAGCAATATATTTGCAAATGATTTATTAAAATTTTCCATTCTCATTTTGGGAAATGAAATCGGTGTCAGTTTCACCAAATATTCTTTATGAGAATAAATACAATAGAAACTTGAAAATACAATAGAAATGTGAGAATAGAAACCAAAGCAATGAAACAGTGTTTATTGCTCCTTTCCTTTCTCTCTCTCTCTCTCTCTCTTGTTGGTAGCCTTGTTCCATTTTAATCCCTAGGCATCATTCTGAACGTTCTGTAGAGAAAGAAATGGCAGTTCTACAAATCAATTTGGAAGAATCAGGTAAAAAAAGCTGCAAAATGCCTCCCCCCCCCTTTTATAGGTTTTGGAGGAGGATTTTTTTTTCCACACACAAAAAAGGCAGGGAATAGTGGATTCATTTTCCATAGGGATGATCTTGTTTGATTGTGATATGCAATAAACTCAATTAAATTTCCTGTATTAAACTAACAAAATCAACATATAATCACAATGTCTTTTATTTAATTATTTTGCAATAATAGCACCTGGCATCTCTAAAATGTGACTAATTTGCTGAGCTGAATGTAGAAACATTTATTCCTACTAGCCATTATCTCCTCTTTTGGTTTTGATGCAATACAGAACAAGATTTTTCTTCACTATCTCTCTGTCTCCCTCTCACGCACAAGCACACACAAACACAACATAGTGTTTTATCTTGCAAATAAATTGGTTCATGAGGAGATTAATTTTCTGTCCACGCCTTAAATACGTTAATGCTGCCTTTCACAGTTCAGTACATCCATTTGTTATTTCCACAATTCACCCTGCTTTCCAAGTCCATCTGATGAATGAGCTAATCTGGAGGGCATGAGCTATAAATAAACACAACATCTGTTGGAGTGAAAGGCTTGAATGACTGGCTATACAAATGAGTACTCAGAAATCCTTGTATCTGATCAGGTGGTTTCTATAGTTAGGAACAGGGCTCATGTGCAGCACACACACTTCTATCTGATTTCTGTTTTACTCGTTGCTCAATCAGGTGATTTCTTTTTTCAAAGGTCCATCAGATTGACTTTTTAAAGCAGCTGTAATTATTTTAGCTTTGCCAGAGAGCAGGGAATTGCTTTGCTGACCTAAATACATACCATGTCTTCCCAAACAATTTCGAGACATGCAGAGCCCTGTTATGTATGGCTTGCCTGTGAGCAGCTCATTAAATGTCCTACCCTTAACACTTTTGAAAGTTTTCTTTCTTGGTTTGGTCTTTTCTTTGTATCGTGCACCCATCAAATCCTGGTTCAAAGGAGGAGTTGGTACTGGGATTGTCCAATGGGAATAGCACATCTCACTTGGAATGTTTGCAGAGGCCAAGGGCTGAGGATGTAATGTCACACTTTGCTTGTGTGTGTGGCTTGCATGCATGAAAACATGGCTAAATAGCATGACATAGCATCAGGACAATGTGGGCCACCTGCAGGTCACTACTACAGGTTTTCCTGAACCAGTCTGAAACGGCTGAATACAACCTCTGACTGCACCTCACAGAGGAATACACGGCTTGAGTTGGCTGAAGAAGAAGCTGGGGGAAGTTGTCTTTGTCAGGAACAATTGTTTGCTTTTGCATGCACTACCCTGGCCTTGGGAAAAAAACCTCACCCTTGCCTTATATTTCTGCCTGTGCCTTGCCTTGTGCCTTTGCCTCATAGACTTGCCCTCCACTGTGTACTTGCCTTTGCTTTGTGAACCTACCTTTATTTTATTTATTTATTTTGTCAAGTATGTATTGGTAGTATATATAGATATACGAGTCTATATATACCCGAGTCTACGGAGAGGGGTGGCATACATATTTAAATAATAATAATAATAATAATAATAATAATAATAATAATAATAGTAATAGTAATAGTAATAGTAATAGTAATAATAATAATAATAATAATAATAATAATAATAATAATAATAATGACAGGGATGGTAGGCACACTGGTGTACTTATGCACACCCCTTACTGATTTCTTAGGAATCAGGTGAGGTCAACACTGGATAGTCTAAGGGTAAAGTTTTGGGGGTTTGGTGATGAAACTACAGAGTCAGGTAGTGAGTTCCAGGTATTAACTACTTGGTTGCTTGAAGATGTGTTTTCTACAGTCAAGAAAACTTGGAGCAATTTACTTTGAGGTTGTACCTGTTGCGTGCTCATGTATTGTTGTGGTGGAAGCTGAAGTATTTGCTGACAGGAAGGACATTGTAGCAGATGATTTTATGAGCTATGCTTAGGTCATGTTGAAGGCGATGTAATACTAAGCTTTCTAAGCCTAGGAATTCAGGTTTGGTTGTGTAAGATATTCTGTTGCGAGTAGAGGAGTGGAGGGCTCTTCTTGTAAAGCATCTCTGTACATTTTCTAATGTATTTATGTTTGAAATGTGGTGTGGGTTCCAGACAGATGAGCTGTATTTAAGGATTTGTCTGGTGAAAGTTTTGTATGCTTTGGTTAGTAGTGTGATATTACCAGGGAAGAAGATATGTAAGATTAGTTTAACAACTCTTGAAGCCTTTTTGACAATGTTGTTGCAGTGAACTTTGGCACTTTGGTCATTTGATATGAGTATTCCAAGGTCTTTTACAGAGTGACGGTTGTCTGCAAGGTCTTGTCTATTCAGCTTGTATTTAGTGTTCTGATTCTTTTTGCCAATGTGTAGGTCAGAGCATTTGTTGGTTGAGATTTGGAGTTGCCAGATGTTTGACCATTCTGACACAAAGCCAAGATCTTTTTGGAGGGTACTGGTGGCAGATATTTTCCCTCATTTGCCAAACCAGCAGCAATGACCAAGTGGCCAGGCCCCAAACTGGTTCTCCAGTCATTGCTCCTTGAAAGTGGCTTGCAAAGAACTTGCAAAGATTTTTTGCATGATGTGACGGGGGTGCATATGCAAGCAAAGGTAGCACACACACAAAGCATGCACTTCCGACATGACGTGAACCAGTATGGAAGATAACTAGAACCAATCCCTGTACACAAGGTTACAGCTCGGAGACTCTATCAGTTTCTTCTGGAATCACAGGACCAACCCCAGCCAGTAGGACCTACATAAAAGCCAGAGATCAAATTGGGCTTTCTCTGGCAGGTGCCTAGTATATTCTTTACAGTGTCCTTACAAATGTGTCTCCTCAGAGAAGAGACTATTACAGGGTTGATACTTTGCTGCCCTTAATGGTGCAGGTCTTAATAGTGTCTCCAATTCATACTGTGCCAGATTCACACCTAGGACACCTCCAACACCACTCTTGATGTGTATTTTGCTGTTTTACCTCCCTCAGTTCCTCTGTAAATCAAGGGCAGTCCTGGGATCCATGTTGGGATGTGAAGAAAGGCCACATACTGTAGGTAAAATGTAATCCAATATTTATTTATTTATTTATTTATTTTTATTTATCCAATACACAATACATAAGGAAGAGAATAGACATGGAGTAATATATATAAAGATAATATGTAAAAATAGAGGAGAAGATATATGAAAGGAAGAAAATATATATGATATATGAGATAAAGGAAAGACAATTGGACAGGGGACGAAAGGCACACTAGTGCACTTATGTACGCCCCTTACTGACCTCTTAGGAACCTGGAGAGGTCAATCGTGGACAGTCTAAGGGAGAAATGTTGGAGGTTAGGGGTTGACACTATTGAGTCCGGTAATGAGTTCCACGCTTCAACAACTCGATTGTTAAAGTCATATTTTTTTACAGTCAAGTTTGGAGCGGTTAATATTAAGTTTGAATTTGTTGCATGCTCTTGTGTTGTTGTGGTTGAAGCTGAAGTAGTCATTGACCGGTAGGACATTGCAGCATATGATTTTGTGGGCAATACTTAAATCGTGTTTTAGGCACCGTAGTTTTAAGCTTTCTAGACCCAGGATTGTTAGTCTATTTTTGTAGGGTATTCTGTTTCGAGTGGAGGAGTGAAGGGGTCTTCTGGTGAAATATCTTTGGACGTTTTCAAGGGTGTTGATGTCCGAGATGTGGTATGGGTTCCAGACAGATGAGCTGTATTCAAGGATGGGTCTGGCAAAGGTTTTGTAGGCTCTTGTGAGTAGTATGAGATTGCCGGAGCAGAAGCTACGTAGGATCAGGTTAACAACTCTAGAAGCCTTTTTGGCGATATAGAAACATAGAAGTCTGACGGCAGAAAAAGACCTCATGGTCCATCTAGTCTGCCCTTATACTATTTTCTGTATTTTATCTTAGGATAGATATATGTTTACCCCAGGCATGTTTAAATTCAGTTACTGTGGATTTATCTACCACGTCTGCTGGAAGTTTGTTCCAAGGATCTACTACTCTTTCAGTAAAATAATATTTTCTCATGTTGCTTTTGATCTTTCCCCCAACTAACTTCAGATTGTGTCCCCTTGTTCTTGTGTTCATTTTCCTATTAAAAACACTTCCCTCCTGGACCTTATTTAACCCTTTAATATATTTAAATGTTTCGATCATGTCCCCCCTTTTCCTTCTGTCCTCCAGACTATACCGATATGCCCTCTCATTCCAAGCTCTAACTAACATTTCAGCCAGACCATGTCTCAAATCTTGTGGAATAATTCCAAACTCTCTCTAGAAGCCAGTTGGGGCCCATGGTGGACCAATTAAATAAGTCTATTGTCCCTGTTGTGAGTAGTTAGCTCTCTAGCTTGCTCACTTCTTTCAGAATTTTACTACGTTTCCCCATCCTTCCCTTTTCAACATAGCTTCTTTTATGACCTGACTGTGCCATGCAAATGAAATGAAAGCAGCAGCAAAATCTGCACACTCTAATTTTAGAATTAATCTTAGAATTATTCTTTGTGAAATCAGAATGCTGGAATGTATCATGGCAGAGTGGGCTCACTGAATAATAATAAAAGAAATTGCAGACAATATCTGATCCACACTTGGCCATTTATTATTTTTTCTCCATGAAAAGTTAATAATATGACCACCACCAAATCCCCTTGTTAAGCTACAGTGAGAAGGCATTGTGCAACTACATCAGTGTTGTTGCCAGATGTGTCCACAAAAAAAATCAGGAATAAAATTCAATTGGAGGGAATATTTATTTTTATTAGTGGGCATTACAAACTCTATGGCAAACTGCTGCTATAGTGAAAAATAAATCCTTATATTATCGGTAGTACAGATTTCCAGAGTGGGCCATTCTGCACTATTAGAAGAGATTTAATTCTTCATACTTCTAAGAAAATTTTCCCATTAAAATATTGATGCCATCTTAATGTTAACTAGATGTATTCCAATAAAATTAGACATCTATATTCAGTGTGCTTTCTTCTATACCAAACACTGCTTTTTATTCTATTTATCAATACAGTAGGGTAGATATCTTAAGCATTTATTCTGTTCTGAAACATTCAAGATCCCTTCCATTTCCAGTTAAAAGAGACAACCTGTAAAACTTTTTTAAAAATTCTAAAAACTTAAAAAAATAGGCCTTGGACTCAGAAAAAAAATGTTCCCTTATCTGGTTGCTTATCTTATCTTATTTTTTTCCATAAAAAACTTTAAGGCAGGGCTGTCAAATTCCTGGCCCATGGGTTGGATGTTTCACACGCTGGCCATGCCCATGCCTGGTTTAGCAAAGGGGGGAATTATTTGTTTAGCAGAGTGATAGCATTTGGGAAAACTGTTCTTGTGTCTAGCTGTCTTGTTGTGCAGTGTTCTATAGTGTTGTTTTCAGGATAAGAGCAAGATAGTGTAGTAACAGGATGAGAAAGTGTTTGGTTAGTAAAGTTATTTTGGAATGGATGAGTTGACATGACAGGAAAAGGGTGTATTTTGGAAAAATGGAGATGGTTACTAGCCCAGACATAAAGGTTTTTATACCCACTTCTATTGAGGAATAAATCAAATGCCAACCTGGTTAAAATTATATTATGAAGTGAAATGGAAGTAAAATTATTTGTTGTCCATCTTCTTTTTAATATTCCTTTGTTATTCAAATTTAGTTAATTGTAGAGCAAAAGGGTTATTTTCCCCAAGTAACTAAGATGTGGCTATACACTGCAAGGTTTATATCACTCAGTCGTTCTATTAACCATGACTGAGTGATATAAACCTTGCAAGGATGTTGTAAAGATATTGAAAATTCTAATAAGTGTCTTTGACTGTCTAGTTTTAAATTTCCCCAAGACAGTTTAATAAATTACAAAGCATTTAAAACCTTCAGGATAAATTTTGAAACTATCTTTGCATAATACATATTTCTTAAGAGAGCTGGGTATTCTTTTGTATTACCCCATTCCAAATCAGAGTGGATTCTATATCCCACAGGTATTTTAATGAGACAACTGACATATGCTGCAGGCATTGTGACTACAAAGTTTTGCAATCCTAAAAGCACATTTTAATTGGATGTAACATAGCAGAAGTCCAAAATTAACTCCCCAAACCTAAGAAATTTAGGTTAGTTTTTGGCAATTACTTTGGACTTCCACACTTTTTTATTTTACATTATTTACTTTAATATTTTTAATGAGGAAGGAAATAAATATATGCACCACTGCATCACTTGCAATCCATTGTGTTGGTACCATGCAAAGATGTCAGATAAGCCAAGTTAGCAAGACAGCAAACACACAAAAATATAACAATAACATTAACATGTCAGCCTAATAAAATAAATGCAAAACCCACCCCAAAGGTTTAAATAAGTTTTAAACTCTCTCTTAAAATGCTGGATACCTGATGAAATAGTATTCTAACTTGATGTTGAAACAGCAGACAGACTTCACTGGAGGCCATTATCATGAAAAAGTCTCCCTTTCCCCCAAAAGCTAACTATCTGCAAAATGGAGAAACAGATGCAAAATGAGCCTGTAGCATATTGTATTGCAATTCTGTGCATTTGAGAGTTTGAAAGAAGTCTGGTGATGAGCAATAACAATGTTTGAAACTACAGGTTGGTCAGCCAATGATTGTATGTTTGGTAGAATGTTTTTTAACAAGGGAATAATATGTGACATGCAAATTTGAAACGTCCTGCTTTCACAAAATCATCATCTTCAGTATTGTAGATAAACATGTACAATGGTGTTGCTGTTTCACCTGGTAAATACATTTTCGGAAAACAGTTGGATTTTACATGCATCATTAGGAGTGCTGCTACAGTAGTAAGAAATATCTCTTTTCATATCAAGAGAGACTTTCCAATTTGTGCCATTGAATTCATTGATCCTCAACCTGCATTTTTATTTTTCGGGAAATATTTGCAGATGCCATCAGCCACATTCCAGCTCACCCACTCACACGCACATAGATTTAAAAGCAACAACAATCAAAGCCTTACATTCTTGAATGAATAAATCCCACCAAAGCTTATGAAACATTACTGTGAGTCAATGCATTTAGAACAGTAATCACGGCTGTCAAAAGAGCAGATTATCCTAGTTAGATATTTACTCTGTACTTGTGATTTTTATGCATTAAATTATGGAAAAAAGAAATGGAATGGAAAAAAATGTGCCTCTTAGAATTGAACAGATGAGACCTCATTGCAAAATGTTGCTTGTGGGGGTGTAGACATAGTCTTCCTTCTCAAACCTCAGCTTCCACTGACTAAATCTCAGCCTGGAGATCATTTTTCTTTGCATGCAAAGCTCCATTTTTTTCCCTTGTCAAAGCTGCTTTTGTTTTGTTTTATGTTTGTGGATTTTTTTTTAATGCCTGCAAAGCTCCCTTTTTCCAGGCAAGGTTAATAAGAGAAGAAAGAGAAAGCTCACATGAACTCTTCTTGCTTCTAACTCCTTCTCTTTCTTTCACATGACTCCAAATAAACACAGCCAAGACTTTTTATAAACATAATTTTAGGAGTCTTCTGAGAATATGGATATTTCTGATATAACAACACCATTGAGGCTTCCTGGAATAAAAGGAGTTATTTCCAAATTTTTAATATGTTATTTAAAGTAGGTCAGATAGTTTTCATACATAACAAGCATACAAATGCACCTCAATGAATACAGATAAAAGCCTATGACACTATGTTGAAATACAATGAGTTTTGCTTGGGATTGGCTCAGCACAGGACTTCAAACTCCTGGCCCACGGGCCGAATACATCATACACTGGCCATGCCCACGCCCAGTTTAGCAAAGGAGGAAACTGTCCCAATACTTTATTTATTTTATTTATTTATTTGTCAAACATGTATAGGATAGTAGTAATTTGTATAAACATAAGTGTTCTATCCCAGGCTTTTCAGGTTGAAACAAAAGCCTAAAACTAGTGATGGACGAACCGAACCCGCACAATTCGGGTCCATACCAAATTTTGCAGTGTTCAATATGCCGAACATGTACCCGAATTTTTTTCAAACTTCAGGCAAAGTTTGGAGTCGTGTTCAGCGTTCAGAGCTTTGACGTCATCGGCAGGTTGCTAAGGACGCCAAGGTGATCACTTCCTGGATTCCATGGAATCCAGGAAATTATCGCCTTGGCGTCCTTAGCAACCTGCCAGTGACGTCAAAGTTCCGCCCCCAGAATCTCTTCATAGGAGGGATTCCCCGTTCGGGTTCGAGTTCAGGTTCGGTTCGGCCAAATTTTGCGTAAAGTTCATCCGAACTTGCCGAACCCGAATACCGTTGGGTTCGCCCATCACTACCTAAAACCTATGGTTTAAGCTTTGAATTACACTCTATATGAAAAAGCAACATTCACAGGCAGAATTCAGTCTTTAAAAGTTCATGGAATAGATTTCACTGCTGCAAAGTTATCAGATAAGCCTTTGTGAAAGATGGCAGCTTCAGGCCTAATTGCATTCCAGCAAGATAAAGCAGGTAATGAGTCATAGGGTATACAATTCAGCTCACCACATTTTGGCAGGCAGGCAGCTTCTAGCAGATGACTTTACAGAGCAGAAATCATGTATTTTTAGGGATCATTTTCTGGAATCCCAAATATAACACAGCATCCATGAAATCAACATTGAATCTCCACTCAGAATTACTTAAGATCCTTCCCTTTTATACCTGCTGGGAGTGGTCAGCGAACTCCCTAGAGTGAAAACTACAAAACTACTACTACAAAAACTACAAAACTCCATTTACCATACAAGTGTTGTCTGCTTTGTAGCCTCCTGAACCTAACATCTAAGAGTGGCTCATCCACTCTAATGTCCCCTTCATCCTCTGACTTGGACCAATCCCTCATTAACATATCTGCTACCTCTGGTGGTTCCTCGGGTTCATCCAGGTCTATTTAGCCATCATTCACACTCTCTGCATCATCTGGCAACCCCACTGGCCCAGGGTATCCAGAGTGGCCTGGCTCATCCTCATCAGAATCTAACATTACCAGAAGTGGACAAGGAGCATTCACAACAATAAATAAAAAGTAACAATAAAAAAGGACAATAGGACAGAAGTACAGGGATGGTAGGCAGAGTGGTGCACTTATACATGCCCCTTGCAGACCTCTTAGAAATGGGAAGAGGTTGATTGTAGACAAGTTAAACATTTTAGGGTTTGGGGAAGAAACCACAGAGTCAGGTAGTGCATTCCAGGCATTGATCACTCTATTGTGAAGTCGTATTTTCTGCAGTTGAGTTTGGAGCAGTTTACATTTAGTTTGAATCTTTAACATGCTCATGTATTGCTGTTGTTGAAGGTGAAGTAGTCATTAACAGGAAGGACATTTTTGGTATATGATTTTATGAACTACATTTAGATCAGATTGGTAGGCGACGTAGTTATAAATTGTCTAATCCCAGTATTTCGAGTCTGGTGGAATAAGTATTTTGTTGCAAGGGGAGGACAGAAGGATTCTTCTTGTGAAATATTTTTGGACTCTCGATTGTATTAATATGCAACATGTATGATGTGTATTGTATCTGATATGCAATGCGGGTTCCAGACAGGTGAGATGTATTCCAGAATTGGCCTAACAAATGTTTTGTAAGCTCTGGTTAGCAGTGTAATATTGAATCACAGTATGCTCTGGCTCAGCATAATTTTATTCATTTTCAACTACTATGAGTCATAGATTCATTGCCAATTGTGAGGATGATGGGACAATGTTCAACAATGATCACACAGTGACTATCATAAATCTGCAGCTGTTTTGCATGTTAGATGAAAAATATGAAACTATTACTAAGGAATAATATGCAAGATGAGGGAGGGAAAGAGAAGGCGAAGGGAAAAATATGATAAGAATAGGAGCCAACCAGAGTTTGTTATAAAATGGAAGGCTATATAAATACGTGCCATAAATAAGAAATTCACCATTTGAAATACTGTATGTAAATGAAAAATTGTAAAAGTATTTGTCACTAAAACTCTCATTGTGTATTGGAATAGATAGATAGATAGATAGATGATAGATAGATAGATAGATAGATAGATAGATAGATAGATAGATAGATAGATGAGGAGATTATGCTTTTTAAACAATGAAAACATAGAAACACACTGAAACCTTAAACATCTTATTCAGAAAAGAGCCAGGAGAAAGTGGAAATTCTTAGCAATATTGTCAAAGACACATACATTTAGAGCTCTTAATCACCTCTACCTTTTGAATTAATCTTTTCTAATATTTTTCTTTAAATCTAAGGACAAGCCCCCTCTTAATTTATCTTAACTGGATAGTTTGAGTCCTGCCATCACTAATAAGAAATGTCTATACTCTTCTGACTTAAGAGCAGGCATCATTTTGTGCCAAGAAAGGAAATTTGCCAAATTACTTCTTGACATGTGGAAATAGTTAAGCAAATAAATTGGCACTGAGTACTTTAAAAAGAGTTCAAAATACAAAGCTATTTGTTAAATAAAAGATTAAATGCATCTAACCTATATGTTGTTGAATAGTAATCATTCTGCAGATTCCAAGAAGAGCAGAATTTCTAAACAAATTGCTTTCAACCTCTTTGTTTATACAGGAGATTATCACTGAAAACCATAGTGAGATTAAATTGACAAATGCTGCTGTTATTATGAATGACCAGCAAACTTCCTGTGATTGTCAGATGAAATGAGGATTATTACTGTGAAACAGAAAAAAAAACCATAATCACATCAGGTTTTGAGTCTCCAAAGACAAATATCTCCTGAACAACAGTGAATAGCAAGCATTATTTTAAATTTCTTCTTTGATCTGTAATAATGAAATGCATAATCACAACAGTGCTTTAAATCAAAATACATTGTAGATTAAATAGGATATTCTCCTGCCATAAACAACCAATGGCTGTGATTTCACAGGGTTGGGACTACTGAAATCAAGCAAATTTCTATAAAACATTCATGATAGAATATGAGCATTTCTCTTGTTATGTACAATTCACTCAGATTATATATTTATTATGAAGTTTCCTTGTGTATACCACCTAAATGGGTGGTAAAGAAGATATGGCAAGAACACATTTTAATTATTTTTTAAAAAGCATATTCTTGGCAGATTTCAGTTTAGAGGGTAAATTGAAATTTTTAAAGATTTTTTAAAATGCTGTGAAGAGAAATTATATGGATGGAAATGTTTTAAACTCAATATAAGCATCAATATAAAGAGATCACTTTAAAGATGATAACAAGTTTATCAGCCAAAGGAGGAATTAATTATCTGCATTTCCTATTTCTCCTCAGCATCATAATTCATCCAACTCAAAGAGGCAATAATTAATTAGCTAAGTTACATGTTTTCTCCATATCTCCTAGAGAAACTGTCTTGCAAAATTCTACCATAATAGGATGACATTATAACAATAAAGATAACGGGAATACAAGTCATGATCATGAGAGGAAATGTAGTGGACTTTCCCTGTCATGTTGAAAAATATAATCCATAAGGATGGACCTTAGGATACAAACCATTGCAGGAGATTGTCAGCAGATGTAAACTGAATGTTAAGCTCCTTAAATTTTTTCAGATCTCTCCACCTTAACACCTGCTATCACCCCTTCAAACAGCATTGTATATTAAAATTAAATGCTGGTTTAATATTTTTAAAACCTGGAATTTCCCCCTTTTTTAATAAATGTAATAAATAAAGGTTGTAGTTCGGTACGTTTACAAAAGACTACGAATATTTAACTCAAACCATTAGACTGCCAAGATAGTTTTCTTTATTTTTTCAGCAACAGAAACAAATCTGACTACACAGTTCACTTTTTAATAAAAAATTGTAATCATGCAATCGAACATTGCCTAAAGAAAAAGGGGGCAAGGTATCACTCTCTATACTTATGAGAATATTTTGACATTTGAAGAGAAAGTGTACATGTTATCTTCCTGGGAGTAACCACACTGATATATAGATGGTTCATCTTTTGTAATAATGAATACTTTCTTCGAGGAGAATATACTGTATATCTGCATACATTTTAACCTTGACATAAGGTAACCTTACATATTTAACAGTAATGTCTACAGGTAATCACAGAAATAAGTACAATTAATAAAATCTAGATAAGATATCATTAAAGTTGAGAAATAAAATATATTTTCTATGTGATAAATAATACAAGCACAATCCACAGAATCCCATGGTAACAAAATTATTTGGAAATCCTAAGGAAACACTGAAAGCTAATTTAGACTAGTACCAATCTAAGATTCTCTAGATTTTATTTTTCAATTCACATGTTTTAGCAATGTTATCTGGAGTTTACCAGACTGAAGAAATAGAATTAGTGATGGGCAAACCCAACAAAGTTCGGGTTCGGCGGATTCTGGCGAACTTTGCAAAAAATTCAGGTGACGTCATAGAACCCCGAACCCGAACCGAACTCCGAACTGTTTAAAAATAGAGCCGCAGAAGGCGGCCCTGTGGTTGCCCACAAATTAAATTTGCAAGAGGGTGAACAAGGGGGTGCAGAGTAGCAGGAGGAGGCAACAGCAGCCACCCACCAGATTTGTCTTACAATGGGGCTGGACAGCAAGGTGCTGCCTTTTATAGAGGGGGGTCAGGTGTCCTTGGGGACCAATCCAAGCCATTCATACTGCTGGCCAATCAGTGGTCAGCAGGACACATGGCCAATCCCAGCCTTTCATTTACCTTGATGTCCGGAGACCGCATGGCTTCAGGTAAGAAGAAGGCTGTCCATTGGTCTGCCTCTTTGCCACATTGCCCAAACCGAACCCAAACTTTGGCATGGATTTTTTTAAAACTTTGGGTTCGGTATACCAAACACCGCAAAATTCGGTACGGACTTGAATTGTGCGAGTTCGGTTCACCCAACACTAAATATAATTCATTCTGAGGTAGATTGATTGGACATCAAACTCATGATAATAGTAACAGAAATAAATTGTTGTAATAGTATCTATATGAGTGTAAGTTCTGTTTGCTTCTCCAAAAAGGGTGACAGAAATTTCAAATGCAATGAGAAATACAGAGGCAAAATAACTGGGAGTGGAGATAGATTATTCGTAATTTTTAGGAATGAAGAATATACTATCAAATCTTTATTCTATTTCATTTTATTAACTGGAAATTACTGGTATATACTTCTCTGTCACCCTCTCACTCTTACAGGGCTTTTCAAAGAATTTAAATGAAATGTTTCACTAGGCAACAGACACACCCAGGAACATTAAAGTGATAACAGTTCAAAAGAATCAACAAGACTATTTCAAAGCTATCTGTGCATATCTTTCCCAGGCCTGGATCTGTAGAGTGACTGGGGAAATTTTGAAAAGATAGAATATGGAATAGCAGAGTTGGAAAGGACCCTGGAAGTCTTCTAGTCCAACCCCTGCTCAAGTAGGAGACCCCATCCCATTCCAGATAAATGTTTGTCTAATCTCTGCAGGGCTTCTTCCAGAGAATCCATCAGAAGAAGAAGAAGAACCATGTTTTACTTGTGTGAAAGAGCTTTGCAAAGTGCTCCTTTTTGAACGATTTACACTGCTCTAATGGTATATGCATCAACACATTCTGTGCCCTGGGATTAATCATTTTTGGGTACAGGCAATTTATCGCAGGGTGAAATAGAAGAGTAAAAAAAAACAGAATTAAATTCCCAGACTATAGACTTTGTTGTGTGTGTTGTTGTTGTTGCTGCTGCTGCTGCTGTTGTTGCGGTTGTGTATTTTTGAGTCAATGCTGACTCCTGGTAGCTGTCTAGATTATTTTCTTGGCAAGATTTTCAAAAGTAATTTGCCATTTTCTTCTTCCGAGGGCTGGGATGAGTGACTGACCTAAGGTCATCCAGCTGGCTCTGTGCTTAAGGCAGGATTAGAATTTGCCGGCTCCTGGGTTCCTAGGAAAAATGTGTTGCTTGATACTTTAAATGCTTCCAAAGTTAAAATATTACTAACATATGCTTTTTGCTTACAGTGGATAGTGAGGAAGAACTATGGGGGGAAAAGCTTGCAAAATACACAGCCTTTTAAAAGATTGGTTGCTAAGATGCCATCTTGCGGGGAGATGCAGTTTGGGGATGACATGTTGGGTGGGGTGGAGCAGAGCAGAGCAGGGGCTGGACAAGTCATGAGAGAGGCATCCTACCTAACACTTGTAGTTCTATCATGTTCCTTGATGTTGTGTCCAGAGAAGCCCATTATAAAAGAAAATTTCTCATGAGTTCAATCAAACTTCTTGAACTTGCGAGACCTTTTAGAATGGGCTGCCCTGAACCCAACACCAAGGAATGCGACAGAGCTACAAGTGTCAGGTAGGATGCACATCTCCCAGTGGGATGCAGTTTAGGGGTGACAGGTCGGGTGGTGTGAAACGGAGTGGAGCTGGACACAATACCGAGGAATGTGATGGAGCTACAAATGTCAGGTAGGATGCACATCTTGCAGTGGGACACAGTTTGAAAGAATGAAAGAATGAAAGAATGAAAGAATGAAGGAATGAAAGAATGAAAGAATGAAAGAATGAAAGAATGAAAGAATGAAAGAATGAAAGAATGAAAGAATGAAAGAATGAAAGAATGAAAGAATGAAAGAATGAAAGAATGAAAGAATGAAAGAATGAAAGAATGAAAGAATGAAAGAATGAAAGAATGAAAGAATGAAAGAAGGTGGGAGGAGAAAAGAAGGAAGAGAAAGAAAGAAAGAAAGAAAGAAAGAAAGAAGGGACGGATAGAGGGAGGAGGGAAGGAAGGAGGGAAGGAAGGAAGGAAGGAAGGAGAAGAGTAGTATGAAATAGAGAAGGAAAGCAGACTGGAGATAAAAGGATAAAAGGAGCAAAATGAGATATACTGTACATATACTAACCCTAACCCTAACCCGCTCCGAGCATACAAATCTAATAAATAAATAAATAAATTTATGGCATTTTGGATAGAAATAGTTATGGATCAGGCGGATTACCATTACCTCTGCTACTGGCGCGCTGTGTGTGCAGCTTTGATTCTCTTGCATGCGTACACATCACAGTGTGTTTTTGCTTCTGCGCAGGAATCAAAAACATGCTGAAATCTTCTGAGGGAACGTGTGTGTGTGTGTGTGTGTGTGTGTGTGTGTGTGTGTGTGTGTGATTTTGGTGATATTTTTGCTTCCATGCACATGTAAAAGCAAAAAAATGATTGAAATCTTGAATACGTGTACGTCCCCTCATGAGATTTTGCTAAAGAAAGACTTATGACCACAATTGAGCCAGTGGTTCCTTTGAGAACCACTGCTGTAGCTAATGGCCATTGATAGGCACATAGATGGAATATACAGTGATACCTCATCTTACGAACTTAATTGGTTCCGGGATGAGGTTTGTAAGGTGAAACAATGTTTCCCATAGGAATCAATGGCAAAGTGATTAATGCATGCAAGTCCAAAACTCACCCCTTTTGTCAGCCGAAGCACCCATTTTTGCGCTGCTGGGATTTCCCTGAGGCTCCCCTCCATGGGAAATCCCACCTCCAGACTTCCATGTTTTTGTGATGCTGCAGGGAAATCCCAGCAGGGGAATCCCAGCAGTGCAAAAATGGGTGCTTCGCTGGCAACGGAAGTCCGAAGGTGGGGTTTCCCAGCGAGGGGAGCCTCAGCGAAATTGCAGCATTGCAAAAACACGGAAGTCCTCAAAACCCCACCTCCAGACTTCCATGTTTTTGTGATGTTGTGATTTTGCTGAGGCTCCCCTCGCTGGGAAACCCCACCCCTGCAGGATCGCAAAAACATGGAAGTCTGGAGGTGGTGTTTCCCATGGAGGGGAGCCTCAGGGAAATCCCAGCAGCACAAAAATGGGTGCTTCCCTGGCAACAAAAATCCGGAGGCAGGGCATCCCAGTTTGTAAGGTGAAAATAGTTTGGAAGAAGAGGCAAAAAAAATCTTAAACCCCGGGTTTGTATCTCAAAAAGTTTGTATGACAAGGGGTTTGTAAGACGAGATATCACTGTATATTTTAAATCTTCAAAATCTGTTATAAAAACAAAACAAAGAAATCATATAAACTAAGACCCAAATTAGAGCAGGGCTTATTGCTGGGATAATCATGTTGCTCCAAATGTGATTATCTTCAAACTGGGAGTTTTTACATTTGTATGTCCACTGCTAGAAGCTGCTTCCAAAGAACACCACTGTGAGCAATTAGTAAGAGATACCAATATTGTTTGCATGCTAGATGGCTTTTAATATAAGAAAACAAGCAAAAGTCCCTTAGCAATCTAAGAGCCATCACTAGACAATAACATGTTGCCAAGATAAAGCTTCAGCCATGCAAAACCAGATTTGGTCACTGTCTTTTCTCAATTAGGAAGTGAACTGCACATTACATGAATTCTCTTGCATGTGACAGCTGTCTTACCCTCTAAGACTTCCACTTCCGAAACACTTAACATGGTGGCAGGATTTCATTGTTAATTAAACTGACACAGCACAATTCTTAATTACATGACCGCTTGATATGCTCTTAATGGCAGGCATGTCAAAACAGCATCACAGATTATAAAATGGGCTTTGAACCTTTACCAAAGACCTCTTTTAATAGAATAATCAACCAATACTTGAAACCCACATAGGAATCCAGCATAAATGGCTCTCTTCACAGCCTAATTAGTTTTCCAACATTTTACAGTTATTTCTCTGTTGTCCCAGCAACAGATCTGCTAAAGTCGTTCTCTATAACCAGAAAAGGCTTATGCCTTTTTTCATAGACTTGGCTCCACATAATAAGAATTTGTTTCAATAATTTGGATTGTAGATATTGCTTGCACTTTGTTTTCATAAACGAAAATATATATTTTATTAGTTATGGTGAGCTGCTCCGAGTCTTCAGAGAGGGGCGGCATACAAATCTAAATAATAATAATAATAATAATAATAATAATAATAATAATAATAATAATAATAATAATAATTATTATTATTATTATTATTATTATTATTATTATTATTATTATTATTATTATTATTATTATTATAGCTGGACAACCTGGACAGGAAAACCAGAAAATTAATGACAATCCATCATGCACTACACCCCCACAGTGATGTCGACAGGCTGTATTTACCAAGGAAAATAGGTGGCAGAGGACTTTTGCAAGTGAAGCAGACAGTGGAAGAAGAGAACCATGCATTAGCTGACTATGTGAAGGAGAGCAAAGAGTCAGCGTTGATGGAGGTCAACAATAGGAAGCTTCTCAAGGTGAAGCAAACTAAGGACCAGTACAGAAAAACTGTAACTCAATGCCGTATGGACAGTTGGCGGAACAAAGCATTGCATGGGCAGTTCTTGGAGAAGATTGAAGGCAAAGTGGATAAAGAAAAGACCTGGTCATGACTTACAAGTGGAACACTCAAAAAGGAGACAGAAGGTCTAATACTGGCGGCACAAGAACAGGCCATTAGAACAAATGCTGTCAAACCCAGAATTGAAAAATTAACAGACGATCCAAAGTGCAGACTCTGTAAAGGAACAGAAGAAACAATTAATCTCAGCTGCTGCAAAAAGATCGCACAGACTGACTACAAGCATAGACATGATGCTGTGGCACAGATGATCCACTGGAACTTGTGCTGGAACTACCGTTTATCAGTGGCAAAGTACTGGTGGGATCATAAGCCTGAAAAAGTGGTCGAAAGGAGCAAGCAAAACTTCCGACTTCAGACTGACCGAATTCTGAAGCATAACACACCAGACATTGTGATTGTGGAGAAAAAGAAAGTATGGATCATCAACATCGCAATCCCAGGAGACAGCAGAATTGAGGAGAAGCAGCTAGAGAAATTAGTGAAATACGAAGATCTAAAAATCAAGCTGCAACGACTCTGGCATAAGCCCGTGAAAGTGGTCCCAGTGGTATTTGGCATGTTGGGCGCAGTGCCAAAGGATCTCAGTGGACATTTGAAAACCATTGGAATTGACAAAATCTCCATCTGTCAATTGCAAAAGGCTGCTTTAGTGGGATCGGCAAACATAATTCGCCGCTACATCATGCAGTCCTAGGTGCTTGGGAAGCGCCTGACTGGTGATGAATTACGAAATCCAGCATAGTGATCCCATTTGCTGTGTTGTACTGACATAATAATAATAATAATAATAATAATAATAATAATTATTATTATTATTATTATTATTTGCTAGTTTCCCCATTGTATAGAGTTCAAACATACACATATATTAATTGAGTTTTATATCGACACTCTCTAGAAGCTCAAGATGATAGGCAAAATTCCACCTCTTACAATTATAATACCCTTAGAATCCTATGAAATTGTTTGGGCTAAAGTTCAGTGACTGGTCCATCCAAAGTCATCCAGTAATACTGGAATGTGTGGGTCACATGGTTAGAACTCTGGCCTGATGATTAGCAAGCTTGTATTTGAGACCCAGTTATTGCCATTAGCATAGTTCCCTCTAAACTGAGCAGTGAGCAATCGCTCACTTAAAAATCATCATCAACTCAGAGTTTTCCAAACCTGCCCAGAAGCTGAGAGGGAAAGAGTGAGAGTAAAGGAGAGAGAGAGGAAGAGAGAGAAACAGATAGAAAAAAGAGAGGAAGGAAAAGAGAAAGAAAAAGAATGGGAGTAAGGAAGAGAGAAAGAAAATCAAAATCTAGTTTGAAACTAGCTCAACTATTTAAGTGGCATTTTGATATTGATAGAGTTGCCCTATTATGAGCTCACTGTTATAGACACACAGTACAGTATTTTATTTTGAAATTTTCTAAGGCAAAACAGGGTGGGTTGTTTGTTTGTTTGTTTGTTTGTTTGTTTGTTTATTATTTCTGTGCTGCCCAGTCCCGAAGGAACTGCCGCTCAGACACTATACTTTTCCGCCCACCCCCCCAAAAAATTAGAGGGAACACTGGCTATTAGGCAGAGTGAGCTCCAATCACTCATTCCAGCTCCTGCCGAACCAGCAGTTTAAAAGTGGGCAAATAAATAGATATGTATAACTTAAGTGAGCAACTTAATAGGGACATGAAAGGAGCATCCAACTGGATGTCCCCCAGGCAGCAGTGATGTCCACTGGCTGATTTTCTCACCATGGAAGCATTTTTGTGCTTCCAACATGCAAGTATAATACCCAGTAGCACTGAAGGTAGACTTGAACCCAGGATTCCATCCTCCTAGTTCAATACCTAACTTCTAAGACAACACCAGATCTCATATTTCATCCATACAAAATAATGAGAAAAGGAATGTAGCAAATGCTTATTCTTATTCTGGTTGCTCTTCTTCTACAGTTATCTTCATGGCAATTAAAATATTCATTTCTTTTATAAGAAAAGTGACATAGGAAAGATTAACATTTCCTACATGAAAAAATGGGGCACATAGTGAAATATTGTATAAATCCACCCCCGAAAATAAACTCTCCTAAATAAAAAGGTTGGAACTCAAAGAAACCATCACAACTCATAGCAAACTAATCTCTAGGACATATTTAATTCTGGCAGTATTTTGAGTTTGAAGCAAGAAAGAAGCTGGCATTTGATTTATTTAATGTACAAATATGAATCTGGAGCAGGAGTTGAGATTATTATATTATTAGGAAAGGCATATGAGATTATTTTAATCAGAATTGGTGCATTTCCATCCTAGCTTTTTCTTGGCTGTCCCCATTATCTTTCAGAGAGATTCCACTTGCTCAGGCAAACCATTTAAAATAATCAAGAAAATTTTATTTTAAAATATGCAGTTTAACACATACATTCAATCTGCATTGTCCCACAGTTTCTTCATTTGCCTTGAGAATATAACACAGATGTTGTTAAATCTTCAATTTATAACCCTACCAGAAACTCAAAGTCTTCAACTTATGACCGGCCAGGAAGCCTGATGCTGAAGCCTGATTGGCTAAGCACAAGAGGCCTTTCAAGCGGGAAGTTAAAGCATTGCGATTGGTTGGCTGTCTGAGAGCCACACTATAAAAGGAGCTTTCAGTAGTCTGTTCACTGTTCTATTTAAGCTGAGCTGGAATGGTGCTGAAAATGCCAGAATAAAAGTTCCCTGTTTGAAAAGTCAAGCATCTGCTAAGTTCCATCAGTGCAAAGACTCACCTATCTAACAGATGGCATAATTATTTTGCCTTTTTCATGACTAGAATGTTTGCAAATAATTATTTTCGTCATTAAAAGTCCATTACAATTAGCCTTTTCACAGCAATAGGTGTTACATCAGGCATGGGGGAATTGAGACATATCCCCCGGGCCTATACAGTTTATCCATGGTATGTTTGTGTGTATGTTTTTACTTTTTAATAAGGGGTTTTTAGTGACTTTTAAATTATTAGATTTGTTATACATTGTTTTATTGTTGTTGTGAGCCGCCCCGAGTCTACGGAGAGGGGCGGCATTCAAATCTTAATAATAATAATAATAATAATAATAATAATAATAATAATAATAATAACGGTATGGAAATGGTGGGTCTATCGCTCTCCTGAGACTACGGCAAAAATCGTCGGAGATGGGCCAGTCCAGCTTCGAAATGTCCCGAGGTTGGTCTGTTGTCTTGCCCCCCATTGAAGCAGCCAGAGACTGAGCGTTCTCGCTGCTGCTGGGGACGCTGGGGAGCGTTGGAGGCTGCAGGCTGTAGTGCCGATCAGCTGAGGCGCGGAAGATGGCGGCCGCGCCTGAACGCTGAGCGAAAATGCCGAAGGAGGGGAGAGAGGAGAGAAGCTGTGAAGGTGGAGAGCTGGACCGAGCCAAGCTTCCTGGCGTGGCACTGGTGAGTGAGAGTGACCAGTGCCGAGGCGGTGGAGGCGAGGTTCGAGGGTCGACGGAAAGGAGGGGAGCGGAGAGAACGGAGCTGAATGGAGCAGAGACCAGCACTGGAACTGGGGCGACCCTGCCTGCTCGTGAGACTGAAGCCGCTGACGATTCGGGCCAGTGGGAGCGACCTGCAGTCGGTGGTGGAGAGCACCTGAGAAGATCTAATGGGCGAGGAATATCCAGACACAACACCCCCCCCCCTGTATGGCACCGGTGGGTGAGAGCTGCTGGTGCCAAGAGGGGGGGACGATGAGAGAAACGAAGGAGACAGACGCCCAGTATGGGTGCTTACAGAGACCTGAAGAACTTGAGAGGGGGCGAGAACTATGAATTACTGGCAGAAACATCATGGCCAATGAGACCGGGGTTATTGTGTATCGTTTTAATCCCTGCTTTTGTCATCAATTGTCATAAACTGTCACACACACCCCCACCATTTCTTCTCACTTTTTTCCCCATTTCCTCAACTACAGTACTGTACTATTAAGATCATAGAAGAACTGCGCCCCTAGTGGCAAGACCATAGACTATAGTAAAAACAGCAAACTTTAAGACTAACTATATGGAAGATCTATAGAGGACTCGGACCTGGACTGGTTGATTGGCTGATGATTGCTATTAATTAAGATCTTATTTCGTATTCTATATTTTTTATACTATTTTATTAACTTTCTAATTTTTTATCTTATTAACTTATTTATAAGGATAATTTTAATGTTTTAGTGTTTTAATCTTTATTACTGCTATTTTATACTGTTATTGATTTAATTGTTTTTTAAAATATTGGGTGGGCTAAGTAATGGATGACTGGGATAAATATGCTTGTGGGTATGAATGGAATGATTGGTATAACTGGGTTGGGGGAGGGGGTTATGGTATGGATGAGTTGGCTGATAGTGGTGTGAATGATAGATTTGGCCCACCTGACGCTCGGGAGACAGGAGAGGAGGGGGCACCGATCTCTGGGGTGGCAGAGGGTCGGAATATCCCTGTGTTGCTGGGGAGAGGCAGATATGGCGGGGGCCACAGAGCTAGCCGTTCCAGGGGAACGAGGGACCGTTGCTTATTAACAGTCCCCTGTTCCGGCTCTGTGAGCCCAATCTTGGGTACTGATGATGGGTGTAACTCTGGCCCTGGACTCAGGTTGCTGCTGCTTAATGCCAGGTCGGTGGTAAATAAAGCTCTCCTCATCCGGGATTTGATCCTGGATGAGGAGGCCGACCTGGCATGTATTACTGAAACCTGGCTGGGCCCGGAGGGAGGTGTCCCTCTCTCCAAAATTTGCCCAGCCGGGTTTCAGATATGGCAGCAACCTCGACCCCAGGGAAGGGGGGGAGGAGTGGCTATTGTAGCCAGGGAGAGCCTTTGCCTGCGTAGACTCATTGCTCCGGAAATTGCGGGTTGCGAGTCTCTCTTGATGAAATTGGACTTAGGGGTTCAGGTGGGCTTATTTCTCACGTACCTGCCTCCCAGCTGCGTGTCTAAAGCCCTGCCTGTGCTACTCGAGGAGGTAGCCGGGCTGGCGGTGGAGTTCCCCGGACTTATAGTCCTGGGGGACTTCAACCTGCCGTCGCTCGGCGAAACCTCTGGGTTGGCACAGGAGTTCATGGCCACCATGACAGCCGTGGACCTGACTCAAGTAGTACAGGGTCCGACTCATGAGAGAGGGCACGCACCTGACATGGTATTCCTTTCCGAGCAATTGAGTAATGGTCTGAGACTAAGGGGCTTAGAAGCATTGCCTTTGTCATGGTCAGACCATTTTCTACTACGGCTTGACTTCCTGGCTCCAATCCTCCCCCGCAGGGAGGCGGAACCAATGAAGATGTTCCGCCCCAGACGCCTGATGGACCCAGAGGGCTTTCAGACGGCGCTTGGGGTTATTCCAGAGGCACTCGTCCACAGTTCGGCAGAGTCTCTCGCGGAGGCCTGGAATACGGCTGCTGCGGAGGCTCTAGACCGGATTGCGCCTTTGCGACCTCTCCAAGGCGTTAGACCCCGTAGAGCCCCATGGTTCAACGAGGAGCTCCGGGAGTTGAAGCGCCAAAAGAGACGTCTAGAGAAGCGATGGAGGAAGAGTAGGTCTGAATCCGACCGAACACTTGTAAGAGCTTTTATTAAGACTTACAAAGTGGCGCTCAAGGTGGCAAGATGCGCGTACCATGCCGCCTTGATTGCATCAGCGGAATCCCGCCCGGCCGCTCTGTTTAGGGTGACCCGCTCCCTTCTTAATCAGGGGGGAGTTGGGGAGCCCTTGCAGAGTAGTGCCGAGGACTTTAACACGTTTTTCGCTGATAAAGTCTCTCGGATTCGAGCCGACCTCGACTCCAATTGTAAAACAGAGTCGACTGACAACGAGTCAGTCGAGGTGACTGGGGCACGTACTTGTCCACCTGTCTGGGGAGAGTTTGATCTGGTGACACCTGATGAAGTGGACAAGGCCATTGGAGCTGTGAGTTCCGCCACCTGTTTACTGGATCCGTGTCCCTCCTGGTTGGTTTCGGCCAGCAGGGAGGTGACACGGAGCTGGGCCCAGGAGATTACCAACGCTTCCTTGGGGAGGGGAGTTTTTCCATCACTCTATAAAGAAGCGCTTGTGCGCCCCCTCCTCAAGAAGCCCTCCCTGGACCCAGCTGTGCTTAACAACTATCGTCCAGTCTCCAACCTTCCCTTTATGGGGAAGGTTGTTGAGAAGGTGGTGGCACTCCAGCTCCAGCGGTCCTTGGAAGAAGCCGATTATCTAGGTCCCCAGCAGTCAGGTTTCAGGCCCGGTTACAGCACGGAAACCGCTTTGGTCGCGTTGATGGATGATCTCTGGCGGGCCCGGGACAGGGGTTTATCCTCTGTCCTGGTGCTCCTTGACCTCTCAGCGGCTTTCGATACCATCGACCATGGTATCCTTCTGCGCCGGCTGGAGGGGTTGGGGGTGGGAGGCACTGTCCTTCAGTGGTTCTCCTCCTACCTCTCTGGCCGGTCGCAGTCGGTGTTGGTGGGGGGTCAGAGGTCGACTCCTAGGTTTCTCCCTTGTGGGGTGCCTCAGGGGTCGGTCCTCTCCCCCCTGCTATTTAATATCTACATGAAACCGCTGGGCGAGATCATCCAAGGACATGGGGTGAGGTATCATCAATATGCAGATGATACCCAGCTTTACATCTCCACCCCATGCCCAGTCAACGAAGCGGTGGAAGTGATGTGCCGGTGCCTGGACGCTGTTGGGGCCTGGATGGGTGTCAACAGACTCAAGCTCAACCCGGATAAGACGGAGTGGCTGTGGGTTTTGCCTCCCAAGGACAATCCCATCTGTCCGTCCATTACCCTGGGGGAGGAGTTATTGACCCCCTCAGAGAGGGTCCGCAACTTGGGTGTCCTCCTCGATCCACAGCTCACATTAGAACAACATCTCTCAGCTGTGGCGAGGGGGGCGTTTGCCCAGGTTCGCCTGGTGCACCAATTGAGGCCCTATTTGGACCGGGACTCACTACTCACAGTCACTCATGCCCTCATCACCTCGAGGTTCGACTACTGTAATGCTCTCTACATGGGGCTACCTTTGAAAAGTGTTCGGAAACTTCAGATCGTGCAAAATGCAGCTGCGAGAGCAGTCATGGGCTTACCTAGGTATGCCCATGTTTCACCATCACTCCGCAGTCTGCATTGGCTGCCGATCAGTTTCCGGTCACAATTCAAAGTGTTGGTTATGACCTTTAAAGCCCTTCATGGCATTGGACCAGAATATCTCCGAGACCGCCTCCTGCTGCACGAATCCCAGCGACCGATTAGGTTCCACAGAGTGGGCCTACTCCGGGTCCCGTCAACTAAACAATGTCGGTTGGCGGGCCCCAGGGGAAGAGCCTTCTCTGTGGCGGCACCGGCCCTCTGGAACCAACTCCCCCCGGAGATTAGAACTGCCCCTACTCTTCCTGCCTTCCGTAAACTCCTTAAAACCCACCTCTGCCGTCAGGCATGGGGGAACTGAAACATCTCCCCCGGGCACGTTTAACTTATGCATGGTGTGTCTGTGTGTGTGTCTGTTAGTATCTGGGTTTTTTTTAAATATTTAAATATCTTAAATCTGTCTGATCACTATGATTTGTTTTACATGCTGTGAGCCGCCCCAAGTCTTCGGAGAGGGGCGGCATACAAATCCAAGTAATAAATAAATAAATAAATAATAAATATGTGCAAAATGTGTTTATGTGTATGTGCATGTATATTTTCTTTAGAGGTTCGTGGCAACACTTTGTGGAATATATAAACCCAGAAAGAGGTAATAAATACTGCTCAAAAAAATAAAGGGAACACTCAAATAACACATCCTAGATCTGAATGAATGAAATATTTTCATTGAATACTTTGTTCTGTACAAAGTTGAATGTGCACAACAGCATGTGAAATTGATTGTCAATCAGTGTTGCTTCCTAAGTGGACAGTTTGATTTCACAGAATTTTGATTTACTTGGAGTTATATTGTGTTGTTTAAATGTTCCCTTTATTTTTTTGAGCAGTGTATATTTTTTTCAGTTCCTGGCAGGTGTGGAAAGCCGCAGATTGCCACCCAATTCTAATTCACTTTTTAAAAGAAAGCTATTGGTTCTGATGTCACTCAGCTTTATTCACAATTTTCAATTAAACGTATTCCCCAGTGATTGAACCAGGATTGCAGCCACTCTCATCTTTGTTCATGCATACAATTCAGCAGATTCAGGGATGGAAAGACAAACTGACGTGTTGGCTCATTATTATAAGGAGTAAATTGGAATTCTCTGCCGGTTGCAAATGACATAGGTGAGCTCTGCAACTGTGAGTGTTTGTTATGGCAAAGTCAGAATCAAGTACTTAGCACTCAAAGCTGTGTATTTGTGTTTTAAAAAAGATAATTTGAAACCTCTGCATCTAAAAGGAAGAAGCCTCGAGCCTATTGCACTGTGTCAGCAGAAGAAAATGTCACAAGAAAATTGCTGTCTTGGGTAAGCTTTGTATCATTCTGCTACTAGTCCGCCATATATGTTAGCTTACATTCTCTTGTAATGGAATCATTAGTTTTGCAATAAACTTACTTATTAGAGGTCCCTGTGCTTGACTGAATGCCTCTACTTGCTTCCAGGTCAAGATTTTTACCCTAAAGCAATGCAGTTCTGTTTTAATTGATTTCATATAGCATACTAGGGATTCTTTCTATGCCTGGGCTTTTAAAATGTCTTTATTACATATTTGGATAAATCAGTCCTTTCCCCCTTTCTCACATTATTTTAATTATATATTTTTGGCTTTCTTTTCATGAAGTAATGTGTGACTAGGGCCAAATTCTTTCCCCCCAAAATTTTCAATCCTCTCTACTTTATGCCTCCTGCTACTACCATTTCGTTAAGTTGGGAGGTGGACAATTTCATGAGAAATAAGGCTGCAGTTCAGATGATAAGCAAAGGATTTTTATTTGACTGGAAAACAGACAAGTCGTTATACTGAAAACAGAAGATTGGAAGACAATCTATGGATCTTCACAAGCACCACAATGTATCTTGTCTTGAGGGAGAGGATTGGGTAAAAATAATCAGATAACTCAGGTATGGTAAAATTTTATCTTCTCACATTATTGATAGGTTGTGGTCACAATTCAAAGTGTTGATAATGACCTTTAAAGCCCTATATGGCATTGGACCAGAATACCTCCGGAACCGCCTTCTACCGCACGAATCCCAGCGGCCGATAAGGTCCCACAGAGTTGGACTTCTCCAGGTCCCGTCGACCAAACAATGTCATTTGGCGGGCTCCAGGGGAAGAGCCTTCTCTGTGGCGGCCCCAGCCCTCTGGAATCAACTCCCCCCAGAGATTAGAACGGCCCCCACCCTCCTTGTCTTTCACAAGTTACTCAAGACCCACCTGTATCATCAGGCATGGGGGAACTAAGACATCTCCCCCAGGCTTTTTATATTTCATATTTGGTATGTATGTGCTGTATGGTTTTTAACTGTTGGGGTTTTTTATATATTTTTTATCATTAGATTTGTCCCATTGTTACACTGTTTCTTATTATTGTTGTGAGCCGCTCCGAGTCTTCGGAGAGGGGCGGCATACCAATCCAATAAATCTAATCTAATCTAATCTAAAAAATAATAATAATAATAATAATAATAATAATAATAATAATAATAATAATAATAATTGTATACCACAATCCTAAAACTGTAAATGGTGAAAGATTTATATAATCTGAAGAGAAACCAGAGTAGCCCCTGAATCAGAATTCAGGCAAAACAGATTTTTTATAATTCTATGCATTGCTTTGTGATTACATCAACAATACTTTGCCCCATGTGAATACAACAGGGGCAGAATCTGAGGCAGTGATGGTGAACCTTTTCGGCACTGAGTGCCGAAAAGGTTACAAGGAAATGTAATGTATGAATGCACACACACACTCTAGAAAAGCCAAACTTCTGGGTTCTGGCATGCATGCACACCTGACAATAAGCTGGCCGGCATGCATGCACACACTGGTCTTTGGCACTGAAGACAAGCAGGTAAGGCCACATATGCTGGGCACATGGCTTTGGGCATGCATGCATGTCACTTTTGCTTGTGATTGAATCAGTACACTTCAATATACATGCTCTGTCTCTATAGCAACATTGTCATATGAGTTTGAAGTACCAATGGCATTAATTTCTTATCATTGAGCTGTAGCAGATGGCTTAGAAGCTCTCTAGAAATAGAAACCATGCTATTGATCTACAACCTAGTGCTGAAAGGCCATGAAATAATCCTCTACCAGACAAAATCCCTGAATATTTGCTCAGCGAAGACTCCCAGAATGCAACACCCCAGTATTATAAAGGACAAAGTATAAGTCCCCTGTGTTCACATGGATGTATTTGTAACTAGCGTATTTTTGGAGTAAAAGACACAAAAGAGGGTAAAAACATAGGTATGTCTTATACACGAATGTAGCCCCATCCACCCCTACTCTTTGGTCTCTGCCTGCCAGAAATTTACCTCCTTGCAGCAAACAGTAGCAGAGCCTGATGAACACAAGCCACTGATTATCTGCCAGCCAACACTCAGCTGATTGGTTGAAGTTGCGAGGAAATCCACTGCTAAAATGAAAGTGAAACTAAAGCTGCATGTAGTCAAATTGCTGCAGGGAGAGGGAAAGGCTTAAACTGGCTGTTTGTTTTCTGCTGCAAGGAGGTAAGTTAATAACTATATATTGTTCTGCTTCTGGCCTAACCAGATTGGGACAAAGGAGAACCCACTTGCAACTATTTCAAATCAAACACGTGTATATTTAAAAATAAAAACAATCAATCACCACCTTCCTACCACTTGAATTGTTAGGGGAGGGGAAATAAATGCCACAATTATTACAGCACATTCTCCCCCACAATCTTCCAGTTAATAGTTAACTGCAAGATGCAATTGGAGAAAAAGACTGTGTCATTGGACAAAACTTGAAATCACTATTTTTAGCACTTGTTTATCATCCTTCAGCTACTTTTAAATTTATAGTGAATAATCTTATCTAATTTAATGTTTACATACTACAGTGGTACCTTTACCTAAGAACACCTCTACTTAAGAACTTTTCTAGATAAGAACTTGTTGTTTAAGAATTTTTTGCCTCTTCTTAAGAATCATTTTCTATTTAAGAACCCGAGCCCGGAAAAATTTCCCAGGTATTTTGAGAGCAGCACGAAGGCTCAGCCAGTTTTCTGCCATTCCCCCTTTAATCCCGGCCACCTCAGACTCTTCTGGGCTGCCAGAGGAGCCTTTCGGTGGCACTTAAGGAGACTTTGGCACTCCAGAGTGAAAGAAGCATTTTCCTTTCTCTGGGCGCTTGAAGAGGGAATAAACCTTTGCCAGTGCCTAGAGAAAAGAAACACTCCCTTCGCTCTGGGCAGCCCAGAGCGAACAGAGTGTTTTCCTTTTTTGGGGTGCTTGGAGAAGGAATAAACCACTTCACTGTAGTGACTCCGTTGTGCTGCCTCCCATACACCAAGCGCGAGGTTGCCTTCTGGAGCATCTGGACACAGAAAGGCAAAAGGGGGTGCTTCGCCCCAGCCAGGTCGACTTGGCTTCAGCCAAACCAAGGAGTCACCACAGTGAAGGAAAGACATCGGCTACAAAGTAAGTGAGCAAGAGGAGAGGGGAGTCCTTCAGCATGGGAAGGAAGAGGAAACAGGTAGCAGCAGCAGCAGCTGCCTTTCGGTCAAAGGAGCGGGAGGTTCCCCCCTCTCGCCCACCTGGCTTTCTGTCTCTGGTGCAGTTATGGGAGGCAGCCTCGCGCCGGGTGTATGGGAGGCACGTGCTCCTCCTCACTGTCTCAGAGACCCTCTTTTTTTAAAAAGCCTTAAAGTTTTGGATTTTTTGATTCCCCTCACCTCATCTTCTTTCTTCGGCAGCAACTGTCCTCCTCCTCTTCTTCCTCCTCCTTCTCCCACCCAAATTCCAAGCTTTTATTTCTTTCCTAATGGGTTTGCATGCATTATTAGCTTTTACATTGATTCCTATGGGAAAAATGCCTCTACTTACAAACCTTTCTACTTAAGAACCTGGTCATGGAACAGAATTAAGTTCTTAAGTAGAGGTACCACTGTATAGTTATTTATTCTTCAGTCTTCAAGGCAAGTATCTTACAGCAATTCCTACTTCAATTTTCTATTTTTTCCTTCCTCAGCCAGAAACACTTCCATATTGAAATAGGACTTTTGAAATGGAAATTCAAACTTGAAATGAAGCATAACGTTTTGAATGAGCACAACCCATTCGACTGTATACAGCAGATACTTTATAGCTGAGCATTTATGAATTGTGCATGTTACTAATTCACAGGTTTGCACTCTCAACATAAACAATCACATTATTGAAACTGCATCTCAAATTATCCCAAGAGACAAATGGTTAACTCATTATGAATCAAATAAAAATGACATTCATTCTAGGCTAGACTGAAACCCAAATGCTTGATGCTATGCATTTATTTGGCTCAACTCATTTTCATTCCAGAAATCTCATCTCTTTCTGAAATAACTCTAACAGCATTCTGGGAAAGATGTATAGAATATAGGTAAGGCAATCAAATGATAACATAGACTAATTTTCAACTGACATTTAGTATACATTTTATCTCAAAATGGTAAAGGTTTGATGAAGGTAGGTGATCATGCCAAGGAGGGGGAAATAATCAATTGACCTGATTAGCATAATGATAACACAGAATCCATCCAGAAAACAGAAACACAGAGATAACTAAGGAAACTGCTGGAGCGTTGCTGGATTGATGGAGCCTGATGAATCCAAACATATATCTAAGATGTCAGTTTCGCTTTCTATAAGTGATGAAATGCATATTAAGAAAATACTAAAACTAGATATTCTGGAAGACAGTTTAAATAATTAATAGTTTGGAATATTGTCACATGATTGTAAAAGAAGCAATCTAAAAAGGAAAATGCTAGCTGAGGTTACAGTTGGGTGCATTTAATAAGAAATTGTCTGCAGAGAGATTTCTGTAGTTATTTAGGAGTCTGTGAATGACATCACAGTAAGGAGAAACACCCCCTCCCCCCCAGGATCTCATTTGTTGCTGCTTGGAACAAGGTCCAATCAGACTAACTCAGAGGTCCTAAAAACTTTGTAAAACTTAGCCAGTAAAAAGAGTTTAATAATATTTACCATTTTAGATAAGGACCTGTGTCCTGTATTTCACAAATATAATTTTAACCAAACCAACACAACTTTTTTTGTGCTACTATGTTTACTATTCAAAAAAATGTATTAAATCTAACATTGTAGTAGATAGAAAATGGATAGGATCTGTTTGGGTCACTTTTTCATTCTTCATAATCTTTATTGCTGATTGTTTTAACAGTTAAATCCTTCTGTAAATTGTGCACAATGAATGAAAAATACTAAACAAAATACATATTTCTACCAAGGGAAGAACTGTTAATAAAGTGTTAGCTTTGATTTAATTGTTTGGACAGATTCAATTTATTGAAATAGATTGAACAGGTGAACTGCAACTCCAAATTGATTATATGTAATGGATGTGCACTTGCAGGATTTTGCCAACTCAGAGCTTTCTTTCCTTCTTTCTTTCTTTCTTCATTCATTCATTCATTCATTCAATTTTTATGCTGCCCTTCCCCTTAGACTCAGGGCGGCTTACAACACGTTAGCAATAGCACTTTTTAACAGAGCCAGCATATTGCCCCCACAATCAGGGTCCTCACTTTACCCACCTCGGAAGGATGGAAGGCTGAGTCAACCTTGAGCCGGTGATGAGATTTGAACCGCTGACCTACAGATCTACAGTCAGCTTCAGTGGCCTGCAGTACAGCACTCTACCTGCTGCGCCACCACGGCTTTCCCAGAAAGAGACCCAGATTAAGAGACTACACAGACCCAAGATGGATATGGGAGGAGAAAATTCAAGGTAGCCACTCCTTAGTATCTCCCAGGATGTATCTAATAGGTTAGAAATTAGTTTAGCAAGATTATGTCCATTAAACGTAAACAATCCAAGGGCTGAAGTCCATTGTATATCACTATCTTGTTTGGGGTCGTATATCATTTTTTTTTTTAAACAGTTTTGTTTCTTATCTAATATATATGGTTGGCATCATAGTTCCCTCTAAGCTGAGCAGTGAGCAATCGCTCACTTAAAAATCATCATCAACTCAGAGTTTTCCAAACCTGCCCAGAAGCCGAGAGGGAAAGAGTGAGAGGGAAGGAGAGAGAGAGGAAGAGAGAAAGAGAGAGAAACAGATAGAAAAAAGAGAGGAAGGAAAAGACAAAGAAAAAGAAAGGGAGTAAGGAAGAGAGAAAGAAAATCAAAATCTAGTTTGAAACTAGCTCAACTATTTAAGTGGCATTTTGATATTGATAGAGTTGCCCTATTATGAGTTCACTGTTACAGACACACAGTACAGTATTTTATTTTGAAATTCTCTGAGGCAAAACAGGGTGGGTTTTTTATTTGTTTGCTTGTTTGTTTATTTAATATTTCTGTGCCGCCCAGCCCAGTATACTTTTCTGCCCACCCCCCCAAAAAATTAGAGGGAACACTGGTTGGCATTGCTGTTCTTTTCTTGTGAATTAAGTAGCAGAAACTGCCTTACTAACATTAAATATATCCTAATTTAAGATCTCTCAACAACTGAGGAAGACCCATTCTCTTTAACATGATGGTTAATTCATCTAAATCAATGTAATGTAGCTTTACTAATGTGAAGAGAACGAATAACTGAGCTTATTAATGACCAACCTGTATACCCTTCTCACCCAGGAAGACTCTGATTAACTACTTTGTCTTTAGCTATTCTCAAAGCATCGTACATGCCCAGACATCCTGACTGATAATTAAAGAGGGTGGCACCCAAGTAAAATGGCAGCTATATCCGTCATACTTTTGACTGGGCATGACTTGCATATTGAGTAGTCAAAACAGTTTGAATCTATCAAATTTTCAGTTTCTGGGATAGTGATTACCGGGTTACAATCCCTGTGGAAGGAATTGACTGAAAGATATAAAATTATTCAGAAACAAGAGACCTACCAAATACTTATTTAATGTTCATCTCATTTTCAAGTATTTTTAGTACTTATTGTAAATAAAAACACATTGTTCAAGTTCCTTGCCTCAGTGCTATTTCCTGTTTCTTCTTTGCCTTCAAAGTCTCCAGCTATATTTGTCAACAAATACATGGAATCTCATTAGATACATTGACCTGTGAGATTTGGTTTGCGAAAATCTACATATGTTAATAAGTCTGAACTTCAACAATATAATTAGTTTCTATTTCTGGTTTGCCAGCCTTTGTGACATTATTTTGACATAGTTACGGTTCAGTTTAATCTGACCCTTTTTATAGCAAGACTGGATCCAGGTAGGTTGAAAGGTAATGAGAATTTTATACAGAGATGGAATATCTGCGGAAGGATTAAAGCTGTTTCAGGAAGCAAAATAATTTAGACTTCAAAAGCACTGGCATGTTGTAATATTGCAATAATGCCATTCTTTTAGGATGATCTGTTATTAAAGTGCAAAGTTGTCACTGTTTTTCAGAATTACATACATGGATTTATAAGTAAATAGGGCAGCCAAAATAGGTTGGTTGACATCATATATATACATGATTGAGAATGTACAATAAGTAGTTAACCCTAAAAAGAAATACACATGTTAAAAAATAGTGTTACAACCAGATGTTAGTTTTCACTTCTTAGCATTTTTCCTTCTACACTGAATATACAATTCTGTTGTGGTTAGCTCTGGCCCAGCTCCTGCCCCAAGGAATGTGCAGGTGGATGTGGGGGAAACATCCACCTGCCGCAGGCCTGTTTTGCTCCCGATGGAATCTGCCGATGAAGCCTCCTCTGACCAAGGAAGTGTGAGTGACAGGGAAGAGGGAAGTTTGGCAGACAGCCCAGGAGGAGATCAATCATCTGCATCATCCCTGGATTCTGAACAAGAATTAATGACACATCCACGCATGCGTAGAGTGATGCATAGGAGACAACAACTGAAGGATTATTACAAGAGAAAATGAGGCCACCTGTGGTTGGGTGGGGCTGCTGTAATCAGTGCTACAGATAAAAGTGCAGCTTGGTGTTTTAGCCTCATGGCAGTTTATCTGATTCATTGTTTCATCAAGAGCGTGGTTTTTGTTCTGTTCAAGTTTGTGTGTGGACTCTCTGGACTTTAGAATTGGACTCAATTTCCCAGTTATTGGGTGAGCAATTGGACTGCATTTAACCTGTGCCTTGTGTGTACCAGAAAATCCCTTTGACATTTAAAAAGGGAGCTGTTTCTGTTTTTCTGTTTATAAAAACTTTTGGGTTTTCCTTTTATCGTGTGGTGTGTTTCTTCCTGGACTAATTACCCTGAAATTACGGGCGGTTGAAACACGCCAGCAGAACACAATTCTTGGAGAAATCTTGATTTCTAACATTTTAACATGCTCCTAAGGGAGCACAATTGGGGTCAAATGTTATTTTTCATTTTGTTATTTAGCCATAAAGATTAACCTGGTCTCCTTGCTTCATGGAGATTTGTGTGTGTGTGTGTGTGTGTGTGTGCATCATAATTCCGCTAATTAAAAAATCAGTCAGAAAAAGAGGAAGAAAGGCTTTACAGTCTGCACAAATTAGATGATAATGACTGAGAACAGCAAAATAACCCCTTCTTTCTTTCTTTCTCTCTCTCTTTCTTTTTTAGTATTTATGCATGTTAAACTAAGCCCATACCACATATGCAAATATAAGCTTGAAAAATAATTACTACACATACATACTTGTTGACAATCTGGATTGTGAAGACATTACAGTCCTGTTCACATATTCACTAAACGCATGAAAGAGTTTAGGGGGGAGCGAATACCTGTCATGCTATTCACTCTCTCTTTCTCCAGGTCTGTCTACCTTCTGTTGTTATCTTAGATTTACATGAAGATCATGCTGTGAAGAAGAACCACAGGAATCAAAAGGCCCTCAGCTCCTCCACATGCACATATTCAGGCTGTAACATCAAATTCTCTTTCCAGACTTCAGGTTAGTTGGCTACCATTAGAAATTTATCTCAGACAAGAGCAATATATCACAGGTTATGGACAATAATTTCATAAATGAAATCTAAATTGGGCAATTTCAAATAATGGCTGTCACTGTTAGATGGTCTATTGGTATGCTTGTTTAAAGAAAATAGATGATGCCAATTATACTTTGTTTTTCCCCCTACCTAACTACTGGTAATATATCTGGGTTTCAATAGTAAGTGTGCTGTGTATAAAGGGAAATAACAATGCTAAAGGAAGAGAATGAAACAGAAGTAACAATACTACTCCCATTCTTTCAAATGCAGTGTTATCCCCACTGTGTACAGAAAACGGATGGGGGAAATCAATTTAAAAGCAAAACAATTGTTGAATAGTGAGGGGTGAAATATTGAAGGTATCCACAGCCTATATATTTATCCAGTTGTGTTTTTTTTTAAAAAAATCTACTGCCTGGCTGAGTTTTAACAAATATTGTGGTTAGGCACAGCTCAGTCACAAAGAAGATCAATTTCAACATTTACCATTTTGTGGTACTTTTTTCCTTCTCAGTCACCTTATCTCTTTTTTTACCAATAAGAAAATATATCATAAGAAAAAGGCCAAATTAGTTTATTGACCTATTAAAATCCTGCCAACCAGCCGGCCATCATAGTAGAGCTGGAAGGGACTTTTGAGGTCTTCTAGTCCAACCACTCAGTAAAAGACCTTGGAATACTAATATCGAATGACTTAAGTGCTAAAGCCCACTGCAACAATATCGCCAAAAAAGCTTCTAGAGTTGTTAACCTGATCCTACGCAGCTTCTGCTCAGGCAATCTCACACTACTCACAAGACCCTACAAAACTTTTGCCAGACCCATCCTAGGCTACTGCTCATCTGTCTGGAACCCATACCACATCTCAGACATCAACACCCTTGAAAATGTCCAAAGATATTTCACCAGAAGAGCCCTTCACTCCTCCACTTGAAAGAGAATATCCTACAAAAATAGACTAACAATCCTGGGCCTAGAAAGCCTAGAACTACGGCACCTAAAACACGATTTGAGTATTGCCCACAAGGTCATATGCAGCAACGTCCTACCGGTCAATGACTACTTCAGCTTCAACCGCAACAACACAAGAGCACGCAACAGATTCAAACTTAATACGAACCGCTCCAAACTTGACTGTAAAAAATATGATTTCAACAATCGAGTTATCAAAGCATGGAACTCATTACCGGACTCAATTGTGTCAACCCCTAACCCCCAACATTTCTCCCTTAGACTCTCCACGATTGACCTCTCCAGGTTTCTAAGAGGCCAGTAAGGGGCATACATAAGTGCACTGGTGTGCCTTTCATCCCCTGTCCAATTGTCTTTCCTTTCTCTCACTTATCATACATATTTTCTTTCTTTCATATATCCTCTCCTCTAAGTTCACTTTTACCCTTATATATATTACTACATGTCTATTTTTCTTCCTATGTATTTGTGTATTGGACAAATGAATAGATAAATAAATAAAAATAAATAAAATAAATAAAAATAAATAAATAAAATATGTTAAAAAGTTTCTCCTTAATTCCAATTTGTCAAATATCTCTCTCTCTGTCTTTCTCTCTCTCTCCCCAAAGAGATAAGTCAGAAATATAAAAGAGAAGCATACTATTAATTGAATAAACATATTTGATAATGGATAATTTAACATGTATGCATGTATAAACCCCACTATAAAACTAAACAATGTTATTAAGTTAAGTCATTTAAAAACAGAGTTATGTATTATATGAACTGAGTGAGCAAAAGGGAAATCTGTAGTGCAAACAGAGGTTTGGCGCCCTAATTCTATAGGAGGTAGAACCAAGGAAGACAGAAGCGACATATTCTGAGAAGCTGTGTTGAACTAGGAGGGGTGAAAAACAATCTCCTGTACAGCTGCCAATTGCAAGTGGTTTATCCTCAAAATTGTGGGTACTCACTCTGCATATTTAAATCACTATTTCCTGCTGAGCAAGCAGAGGGTGTTATGGAGAAAGTAGATGGAATAAAAGACAGAGCCAACAGACATTTGAAAATAGAGTTTGGAGACAGAGATTCCTATTAAATTTCCTCTTGTACTAAACTGAAAACCTCTATCCCCCCCTCTCTCTCCCTTCCCCCTCTCTCTCCTAGTGGTGTTTTAAGAAATTGGAATGAAGATGAATGGCACTGCAGCTGTAATTCCAAAGCCTATTTTTATATGTTTGCCTGAACACAGTAGATTATACTGTATATTTGAAGCAAATGCAGAGTTGAAGTATTGCTTCAGAGTGTTGGGCCAATGAGGATAGCTAGTCTTCAACGTACGACCACAACGGAGCCCAAAATTTATGATGTTAAATGAGACATTTGTTAAGTAAGTTTTGCCCCGTTTTACAATATATTTTTTTGCCATGGTTGTTAAGTGAATCAGTGAAGTTATTAATATGATTGTTAAATGAATCTGGCTTTCCCAATGACTTTGAAGATCAAAAGATCGCAAAAGCTGTCCATGCGACTCTAGGATACCACAGCCATCATAAATACGCCAGTTGACAAGCATCTGAATTTTGGTCACGTGACATGGGAATTCCCTCAATGGTCGTGTGTGTGAAAAGCAATCACGAGTCACTTTTTTCAGTGCCATTGTAAGTTTGAACAGTTACTAAACAAACTGTTGTAAAGTGAGGAGTACCTGTATTCACTTTTTAGCTGGAAGGGGAGCTGACAAAGGAACCAGCCCCCATAGAAAAAATAATCAAGCAAAACGATTGAGCCTAGTGGATGAGAGTTGAAAACCAAAAGGAGGAGCTGTAAAATATACTTTGAGCCATTTACATTTGGATAAAGGGACATGATTCTACACCGTGCAGGGTGAGGGAGCAAAATGTCTTATAGTAGAATACTGTTGACTTTGGTTTACTGAGCAAATTTGAAATCAGAAATCCATTCTTGCAATTTCATCTTCTATGATGAATCAGAATATATTTATTTTTATTTTATTTATTTATTTATTTATTTTGTCCAATACACAATGAGGGTTTTAGTGGGTGTATATATATATACACACATAGTAAAATACATGATGAAGGTTATAGAGGAGATACTCATAGTAAAATATATCTAAGAAAGAATAGAAAAGAAGATATAGTAATAGAACATATCAATGAAAGAATAGAAGAAGAGATATAGGAATAGAAGAAAGATATAGGAGAGCAATAGGACAGGGGACGGAAGGCACTCTAGTGCATTTGTACTCGCCACTTATATATTTATATATCTAAAAAATGAGAACTTTTATTAAAAGGGCTGAAACTCTTGTCAGCAATATTGCTGATCTTCTGTTTTTCCAATTACTACTGTAAGAAAAGTTGATTAGCTCAGTGAAGCTTGAAAAACAACGGCAAATTACAACCAGTCAATAATATATGGCACTAGCAAGCTGATAAAATTCTGCATCTTAGACCAAGATTCTTAAAGCAATTTCTTCATATACATTTCTGCCAAATGTATTCCTAGACAGACCATCCATCTTATGTGTATCATTGCTGTGAATGTAAAGAAGTAAAAAGTATAACAAGAAGTTCAACATATGTAGTAACATTTTATCTCAATTGGTGGACAAATTCTGTGCATTTTATCATTTAACATTTGGCTTAATAGTACATAGAAGAATTTAGTTTTGGCCTTCAGAAGGATGTGTTGCCGATCAGTTTCTGGTCACAATTCAAAGTGTTGGTCATAACCTATAAAGCCATTCATGGCACCGGACCAGGGTATCTACGAGACCGCCTTCTGCCGCACGAATCCCAGCGCCCTGTTAGGTCCCACAGAGTGGGCCTTCTCCGGGTCCTGTCAACAAAACAATGTTGCTTGGTGGGGCCCAGGGGAAAAGCCTTCTCTGTGGTGGCCCCGACCCTCTGGAACCAACTCCCCCCATAGATTAGAATTGCCCCCACCCTCCTTGCCTTTCGTAAGCTCCTTAAAACCCACCTCTGTCGTCAGGCATGGGGGAATTGAGACATTCTTTCCCCCTAGGCCTTTATAATTTATGCATGGTATGTTTGTTTGTATGGATGCTTAGTTTTATAATAAGGGTTTTTAGTTGTTTTTATTATTGGATTTACATGATGTTTTTTATTACTGTTGTTAGCCGCCCCAAGTCTACGGAGAGGGGCAGCATACAAATAAATAAATAAATAAATAAATAAATAAATAAATGAATGAATGAATGAATGAATGAATGAATGAATGAATGAATGAATGAATGAATGAATGAATGAATAAATAAATAAATAAATAAATAAACAAACAAACAAACAAACAAACAAACAAACAAACAAACAAATGTGGGGGAGATAATAGGGAATAACAGAGTTGAAAGGGATCTTATAGGTGATCTAGTTCAACCTCCTGTTCAAGCAGGCGACCCTATATCATTTCTGACAAGTGACTTTCCAATAACTTCTTGAAAGCCTCCAATGATGAAGCATCCACAACTTCTGAAGGAAAGCCGTTAAACTGATTGATTGTTCTTATTGTCAGAAAATTTCTAGGTTGAATCTCTCCTTGATCAGTTTCCATCCATTTTTCCTTGTCTGGTCTCGGGATGCTTTGGAAAATAAGTTGTCCCCCTGCTCTCAGTGACAGCCCCTCAAGTATTGAAACACACCTGTCATGTCAACTCGGGTCCTTCTCTTCACTAGACTAGCCAGGTCTAGTTCTTGCAACCGTTCTTTATATGTTTTAGCCTCCAGACCCCTAATCATCTTTGTTGCTCTTCTCTGCACTCTTTCTAAACTATCTTTTTTACTGGATGCCATATTCAAGGTATGGCCTTACTAAGGCATTATAGAGCAGTATTAGTACCTTACATGGTCTTGATTCAATCCTTCTATTAATGCAACACGTGATTGCATTAGCTTTTTTTGGCTGCTGCTGCACATTTTCTGATTCATATTTAATCGATTGTGCAGTAGGACTCCAAGATCCCTCATATAGTTATTGCTATTAAGCCAGGTTTTACCTAATGTATATGTGTACTTTTGGTTTTTCTTGCTTAAGTGTAATATTTTTCTGAATTTCATTTTTTAGACAAAACAGTGGGGAAAGTTTAAAGCATGAGAAAGAGACGGTCTTTTTGAACTCATTGTCTTAAAAAGGGCACAGTGAAGGTTCAAGACATACTTTCAATGTTTAATATACTTGTGATATTTGTTTCTTGGCATCTCCTCTGTGGCTTTCCACCCAGTGGTGGGCTGCTACCAGTTCACCCCAGTTTGGTGAACCAGTAGCAGTGGAAGGCTCTGTTCACCCACCTAGACATCATCAGAAACACTGCACATGAGCAAAGCTAGCGAATGCATGCATGCATTCACAGTTCTGAACTGGTAGCGAAGGTAAGTGAAACCCACTACTGTTTCCAACCAACCAACCCCAAACAGTTCATCACTATAATATTTAGTCTAATATCAAATGATGAAGGGACAACTAGAATAAAACAACAGGCACTATATAAATACTACACATAGATTAGGCAAAGCAGAGAGAGAGGTTGCCTGAAGATGGACTCTAGCATTAGTCTGAAAGCTTGGAAAACTAAACAATCTGAGCCCCATGACTGTCTTAGATTGAATCCTGCAACATTATCCCGGGACACTTATATTCGCCTTAATTCATGTTATATTAAAACAGTCCACAGTGCAATTCTCTATTGATTGAAAGTATGTATTGATTTCCCTAGTTTTGAAAATACTTCTCCTCTAGGAATACACACAGCACACATTGCATTCCTTTCCCAATTTTATTCTCAGAACAACAATTGTATATTGTCAGCTGAAGCTGATTCTGTAATTGAACCTGGGTCTTTCCAGTTCTAGCCAGTACCTTAATCACTCTACCATACTGCAATATATATTGTAATGTAATACACAAACTTACTAGTCTTCATCTAATTTTTTCCACCACATTGGCTAATTAGGATGACTCTACAAAAACTTATAGTGAAAACTAGAACTATGCAAAATGTTTGAAAGGATTATCTACAAAACATGGTGCAAGTAAAATATCTCTTGAAAGCACCAGTGACAGTGTCCTCTAGAGATGACCTAGATGCTTTGAGGGTTGCACAATTATATGTGCATGATCACATACAAAGCACCCTTCCTCTAGGATACCAATGAAATGAAGCTGGCTATGCATGCACAGGAAATTATGAATTGTATCAATGCATTCTGAAAATGCATTTCATAACCATAACAGAAATTAATAATTTTAATTAAAAAAACTCTAATACATTGGACACTATTCAACTTTCAGTTGTGCTTCATGTTTCAATGGTAGAGAATAGTGATTTGTTTATTTGTTTGTTTTGGAATTAACTTCTGTAGTTGGACAATGACAGGGACATAGTTAGAGGAATTATCAAAGAGGACAGGGACATAGTTAGAGGAATTATCAAAGAGGACAGGGACATAGTTAGAGGAATTATCAAAGAGGACAAACTGAAACTTTGACTCTATTTTTTGTGTATGGGTGCATTCAAGCCAAAATAAGTTTCTTAATTTGGGCAGATATTTATATTCATTTTCACAGACATAAATACCTAACCCTGAGGCTATTCCCTTTCAGTATAAACAACATTATGCATGCATTGAAAAAGAAACTACTGAGAGAATAAATTCAAGAGAGGAAGTAAGGGATAAGAAAAGAACATCTAAAAAATTATTTTGTTGAAACAAATTTGTCATACCTTTTCTATCCTTGAAAACCAATCTTGCCTTAATCATGCCCATATATTGCTTCATACAGTCCTATCATTTTATTGGATTTTTTTCCCCTTCCTACCACACTTTCCTCCATATTTTGGCTTTGTACTTTGATAATCGTTCATTCTTTGGGTATGACTAATTTATCTCAACATGCAGTATTTGTTTCTAGAGTTACAAGGTTCTTGGAAAGAAAGTTAAAATCTAAAAGGCTGCCCCAAAGCCACAAGCAATAGGTTCTGAAACAGTTTGTAAGTTCCTAGAGATTTTTTTCTTTTTATGACCCCTGTAATCATTTTTTTTATTGGAGTGGAGTCCAGGTGATTGAATGAAGTTCAGTGTTTACTAGTCAGATGCCCTTCCTGACATCTACACAGAATTCACAGCTAATATTTTCTCTTTGCTCCTAATAGAATAGAATAGAATAGAATGGAATGGAATTTTTATTGGCCAAGTGTGATTGGACACACAAGGAATTTGTCTTGGTGCATATGCTCTCAGCGTACATAAAATAAAATATACATTTGTCAAGAATCATGTGGTACAACACTTAATGATTGTCATAGGGGTCAAATAAGCAATGAAGAAGCAATATTAATAAAAATCTTAGGATATAAGCAACAAGTTACAGTCATACAGTCAACATGGGAGGAAATGGGTGATAGGAATGATGAGAAAAACTAGTAGAATAGAAGTGCAGATTTAGTAGAAAGTCTGACAGTGTTGAGGGAATTATTTGTTTAGTAGAGTGATGGCGTTCGGAAAAAACCTGTTCTTGTGTCTAGTTGTCTTGGTGTGCAGTGCTCTGTAGCGACGTTTTGAGGGTAGGAGTTGAAACAATTTGTGTCCAGGATGTGAGGGGTCAGTAAATATTTTCCCCGCCCTCTTTTTGACTGGTGCAGTACAGTGTTCCCTCTAATTTTTTTTCGGGGTGAGCGGAAAAGTATAGTGTCTGAGCGGCAGTCCCTTTGGCACTGGGCGGCATATAAGAATGAATAAATAAATAAATAAATAAATAAATAAATAAAGTGTGGGCGTGCGCTATCACACATGAGCAAGTTCTTGCATCCATAATTCTATCCTTTCTATCTCTCCCTCCCTCTTTCCTTTCTATCTCTCCCTCCTTCTTTCCTCCCTCCCTCTTTCCTTTCTATCTTTCTCTTCCCCTGCCTTTCTCCAAGCCCTTCCTTTTCACTCTCCCTATCTAACTACCCCCCTCTCCCTCCTTTCTATCTCTCCCTCCTTCTTTCCTCCCTCCCTCTTTTCTTTCTATCTCTCCCTCCCTCTTTCCTTTCTATCTTTCTCTTCCCCTGCCTTTCTCCAAGCCCTTCCTTTTCCCTCTCCCTATCTAACTACCCCCCTCTCCCTCCTTTCTATCTCTCCCTCCCTCTTTCCTTTCTATCTCTCCCTCCTTCTTTCCTCCCTCCCTCTTTTCTTTCTATCTCTCCCTCCCTCTTTCCTTTCTATCTTTCTCTTCCCCTGCCTTTCTCCAAGCCCTTCCTTTTCCCTCTCCCTATCTAACTACCCCCCTCTCCCTCCTTTCTATCTCTCCCTCCCTCTTTCCTTTCTATCTCTCCCTCCTTCTTTCCTCCCTCCCTCTTTTCTTTCTATCTCTCCCTCCCTCTTTCCTTTCTATCTTTCTCTTCCCCTGCCTTTCTCCAAGCCCTTCCTTTTCCCTCTCCCTATCTAACTACCCCCCTCTCCCTCCTTTCTATCTCTCCCTCCCCCTTTCTCTCTCCCTTCCTTCATTTTTCTTTCCCTCTCTCTCTCCATCCCTCTTCCTTTCTCTCTTCCTTCCTTCCTCTCTTTTTTGCTCTTTCTCTCTCCCTCCTTCCCTCCCTCCATGTCTTTCCCTCTCCCTCCTTCCCCCCTCTCTTTCTCTCTCTCTTGCTTTCTTTCCCTCTCTTTCTCTCTTGCTTTCTTTCCCTCTCTTTCTCTCTCCCCTCCTTTCTCTCTCTCTCTCTTTCTCTCTCGTTCACCACGCCGGCAACAGAGAGAAAAAGAGAGAGAAAGAGAGCCAGAGAGAGAGTGGAGGGTGCTGTTGTCTTCGCCTCTGCCCGGCGGCTCTGCAGCGAAGAGGAAGCAGCCATGCACCCCCTAGCTTTCTCAGGCATCCCCGGCTCCAGTCGGCCGGGCTCCCGGGAGGTGGAGCGTGTTCGGGCGTCGTGTCTTCGCCTCCGCGCGGCTCTGCAGCGAAGAGGAAGTAGCCACGCACCGCCTCTGCCCGGCTGACTTTTACCTGCTCCGGAGCCGTTTGTCTTCGTGGCGCAAAGCCACACAGTCCCGGACTCCCAAATCGCTCGCTTCTCCGGTCAGCAAAGCCATCTGCCCAGGAAAGCGCCATGCGTTGAAAAAGCACGATGCTTTCCTGGGGAGCCGGCTTGCTGGCCAGAGAAGCGAGCGATTTGGGAGTCCGGGACTGTGTGGCTTTGCGCCACGAAGACAAACGGCTCCGGAGCAGGTAAAAGTCAGCCGGGCAGAGGCGGTGCGTGGCTACTTCCTCTTGGTTGCAGAGCCGCGCGGAGGCGAAGACACGGCGCCCGAACACGCTCCGCCTCCTGGGAGCCCGGCTGACTTCTGGAACCGTTTTGTTTTCGGCTGGGCGGAGGCGGCGCGCAGAGGCGAAGACGAAGACACGGCGCCCGAACACGCTCCGCCTCCCGGGAGCCCGGGCGAAAGCAACAGCTCCAAAAGTCGGCCGGGCTCCCGGGAGGTGGAGCGTGTTCAGGCGTCGTGTCTTCGCCTCCGCGCGGCTCTGCAGCGAAGAGGAAGTAGCCACGCACCGCCTCTGCCCGGCTGACTTTTACCTGCTCCGGAGCCGTTTGTCATCGTGGCGCAAAGCCACACAGTCCCGGACTCCCAAATCGCCCGCTTCTCTGGCCAGCAAGCCGGCTGCCCAGGAAAGCATCGTGCTTTTTCAACGCATGGCGCTTTCCTGGGCAGATGGCTTTGCTGACCGGAGAAGAGAGCGATTTCGGAGTCCAGGACTGTGTGGCTATTCGGCAGCAGGTAAAAGGCGCCATGGATGCCTGGGAGGGCGAGGGGGTGGATGGCTGCTGTCACTGCCGGGCCTGGCTTGCGGTACACCTCACACGAGGGCCCCCGCAGAGAAGAGGCGCGCTCGTCGCACCCCACCCGCGCCACCAGCCCTTTTCGTCGGCAACCCCCCCCATGCAGGCTTGGAGGCCTAGCGGCAGGATGGCCACCAGCCCTCTTTGTCAGCAGTCCCCCCCCACACACCCAGGGAGGCTTACCTTACCCAGCCGGCAGCTAAACAACCGTTTGGCTGCCGATGGGCGTGGCCGGGGAGGGGAAAATCCGGAGTTTAAGGGGCGGGAAGAAACCGGCCTGCAATTGGCCGGCCCCTTTCTTTCCCGCCTTTCCTAAGGAACTGTTGCTGCCCTATGTTGTAGAGCAGCAGCAGTTCTCATTTCAAATTTCAGCGCGGAGGTCAGTCCTCCGCGCTAAATTTGAAATTCCCTGGGCTGAGAGGTAAAAACCTCTGCGCTATAGCGCACTGCGCAGCTTAGAGGGAACTATGGTGCAGTATACAGGTCCTCAATGGAAGGCAGGTTGGCAGCAATTGCTTTTTCTGCAGTTCTGATTATCCTCTGAAGTCTGTGTCGATCCTGTTGGGTTGCAGCACCAAACCAGACAGTTATAGAGGTGCAGATGACAGACTCAATGATTCCTCTGTAGAACTGTATCAGCAGCTCCTTGGGCAGTTTGAGCTTCCTGAGCTGGTGCAGAAAGAACATTCTTTGTTGTGCTTTTTTGATGATGTTTTTGATGTTAGGTGACCATTTTAGGTCTTGAGATATGATAGAACCTAGAAATTTGAAGGTCTCTACTGTTGATACAAACATCTGTCAACTCTCAGCCTCCCGACTGTGAGGTGAGCATCTTCACCTCTAGGCCACCATGCCATTTGTAAGTCCCTAGAGATACTTGAGTGAAAACGTGAATTGTTTGGTGGATTGCTATCACTAGTTGACCATTCTCTGAATGAAAGAGCGGGGTGTAGTAAGCTTTTCACTTCATGTGGTATATGCTTCTTATCATCTTACATTCATATGTTTGCATTCCTGTGTCAGGATGTCACCCTTTCTCTCTCTTCAAATTATTATGTTAAGTGATTATTTGGTACATCCATTGTCAATGTTTTATTAATTGATTAAATGCAGCAAGCATAAATCATTAATGTTATTAGCAGCATTAAAAAATTAATGAGACATAATGTTTGCTCTTCGGTCTCAGAGCCTTACATCACTTTCTCTCTTGATCTTCCTCAACACTCTATTTAAATTCTAAAGAGTAACATAATTAATGTTTATGCTTTTCTCTTTTATAAGGCTGACATGGAAATGGTTGGGCCTCCACACTATCAGAAATAAGTACGAAGGAATCCCAACACAGCAGCTTCACTAGCAGAAGATCTTGACAACCAACTCTCAGAGCTGCAATAAGAGATAAATGCTGAGAAGGACTGGGAACACGAGACTTCGGAGAGGGGCTGCATACAAATCTAATAAATAATAATAATAAATCTAAATAACAACAACAACAACAACAACAACAACAACAACAACAATAACAATAACAATAACAATAACAATAACAATAACAATAACAATAACAATAACAATAACAATAACAATAACAATAACAATATAATAGTAACAACAACAACAACACTTTCAGGACATTGTGCATTCTTCTGTACTAAAGGCTCTAGGACCCTCTCACAGGAAACAGCAGGATTGGTTTGACAAAAATGATGAAGAGATCAAGACCCTACTTGCTGAAAAGTGCTGCCTCCATCATGCTTATCAGAACAACCCATCATTAACAGCTAAGAAAAATGCCTTCAACAACACTTGCAGAGTCGTATAGAGCAAGCTTTGCAAGATGCAGGACTCCTGGTTGAATACTAAAGCAGATGAAATTCATAGGTTTGCTGATACAAATGATGTTAAATGATTCTATGAAGCCCTCAGATCCACAAAACCTGGGTGGCCATGGGCAACCTGACATCATGCATTCCCACCCACTCATTAAATACTTATTCCTTCCTTCTTTCCATCCTCCCTCCTGATTTTATCTTCCTTCCTTTCCCCCCCTCCTCTGATTTTATCTTCCTTCTCCTTTTTACCTTCCTTCCCCCACCTCTTCTGATTTTTACCTTCCTTCCCCCTCCTTCTCCCCCTCCTCTGATTTTACCTCCTTCCCTCCATCTTTGTCCCTTCCCTCCTCTTTCTCTTCCTTCCTTGTTAAATAAATGATGCTTTCTGAGTTCTATTAGTTGTGTTGCTGAAGCAACAAGAACCAGATAGTACCAACTTTATCAGATCTCAAACGAAGGGCAGAAATCATAGAGATGAGTGATTCTCTCTCTTAGTTCTCATTTGTGTGTGTGTGTGCACCCAAGCAGGATACCCTCTTGTACCAGGAGAATGGTGGCGGCAGGACAGCAATGATGACACTGAGTTGCCCGTGAAGGACATGGATCACAAAAAGCAGTCAGTCGCGGGCAGTGCAGAGAAAATGCTAAGAGCACTTCAGCCTCATGGTTCTGTACAGAGGCACGTGCTTTGTCAGGGCAGAGAGCATGTTCCACAACAGGGTGGGCAGAGAGCTGCAGGAGGGGGATCAAAGAGCCATTTTGAAATCGGGGTGGGGATCACAGCACTGATACATATTGCAGAGCCCTCCCTCTTCTTCCTCCTCCTCCTCAGACATACCTTCGCTTTCCGCCTGGCCAGGTCCTGAAATGTGAAGATCAGAGAAGAAAGCTTCTCCCCCTCCCTGATTCCAAAACAGCACATTCAGCCAGCACTGCCACATCTCTGGGCAAAAGTATAGGGACATGAACCTGATTGTCAAGTCCTGCACCTGCTGGTGAGCAGCCTCATTTCTAGCAATGAGCTGCCTCCTTCCCTGGGCCTCTGCTTGCTTGCTTGCTCTCAACCACCCACTGCCTCACTGAGAGAGAATCCAGATTTGCTGTTGGAAGGGTATGCTTGTGGTGAAACAGTGGCGAAAAGTTTGGGACTTTTTGACACTGTTTTTTTTACATTCTGGCCCCATTTCCAGATCTGGATGCCACGGTATGGTGATGGGCATCTCATCTTTCCCTCCAATGCCCTTTCTGGCTGAAAAGCGTCCCTTCTTCCCTCTGACAGGCCTTTCTCACAATTGCATCCAGAGCATCCAACTCCTGCTGGTGCGCTGAGCTAGGCCAGCCAGGTCATGTCTGTGAGATGAGCACGCAGAAGTAAGGCTTGCTGCCTGCCCTGCATGGTTTATTGTGCTCTGACTCAGATCGAAGGGCCTCAGGGCTGCAGACAATAGCCTGGCCGCTATGCCAAGCCTGATCCTCCACAGCGCAGAGGAAGGAAGTGATGGAAGAACAGGACAGCAGTAGGGGAGGACAGTGGTAGGGGGAGGGTGCTTTGGGGACACTGATCGGGGGCAGGAGTGGGCTGCTGGCCTGGAAAGCTTCCACCACACGAAGGTTGCCAAGCTGTCATCCTTCCTCATCCCCAGAGCCTTTGGTAGATATTGGCCAGGGAGCAGGCTGTTCCTAACAACTGTGCAAAGGTTGCCCTCTCCCCCCACCATCTCAGCAGCATTTGGGAGATGCTAGCTCAGCGAGGAAGGAGGGTAGGCTAGCGCAAATGCTAACATGTGCGTAAAGGGGAGGAGGCAGTTCTGTGGATGCACATGGTAAAGGCAAGACAGGGCAAGAATGAGCAGAAGAAAAAAACTGAAAAAAATAAGGGAGAGGGGGGAATCTGAAAACAAGATGGTGGTGTATGTGCAGCGCCATAAACATGGCTTCTTCACAAGTGCAGAAAAAAAGAACCCCAGAAAAAAACAAAAATGATTTTTAAAAAAAAAAATCCCAAAAAATTAAAAAGAAAAGATGGTGGCACCCATGGACTGGCACTGACCAATCCAGTTCAGTGACATCATCGTGACATCACCAGCACGTTGCTACCTGTTTGGATGAACCGGTCTGAATCAGGAGGAACTCACCCTTGCTTCTGATTATAAACACTTAATTTTATTTCCAAAAGCAGCTTAAGTGGGATTAAGTAAAAGGCTGTGTCAGGTCATGTTTATCCAAAACATTTATTTTTATGTCTTGTCTCAGAAGTTCAGTTAAACTGTTTTATGATTCAAATCAGTATTTATTTTTACAAAAACCTGTCAAATCAATGGACTTTCTTATTAAAAACAGTATTTTATTATTAGAAACATCTTACATGTTCAAGTTCTGGCTTATCAAAATGGTATTTTATTGTTAGAAACCACTGGAGAGTGCTCCAATGAAGTATTCTTCTAGTACACTTTATTATCAAGCCAAACACCATCAAAATACATTCATCTCATATTTAATTAGTCACAGGAGTTTTATAAATCCATTCTGTGAAAGAATTGTGCATGTCTTTTGTGCTCATGGCTCTTCATGACGGGATTCAAGTTGGAAAAGTCATGTAGTTTGACTTGGCATCATACAAATGACCTCTTAGTGTAATCCACATAATCCACCAAAGGAACATAATTATTTTTTCATTATTTAGTAATGAAACATCACAAAGATCCTAGAACATATGACCACTCGATGGCTAAAGATGCCTTCCATTTTTGAAATGGTCCCAACTATTTAGAGCATGGTCCTAACAGAGACAAACATTGCTTCAGGCTCAATAAGGTCTCGCTCACTATTTGGATCGATGTATTTCTTAGTTTGGCCTTAGAAGACAAGGCACCTCAGGGTATCAAAAACAGTTTTACCTTAGAAGAATTCTTTATTGGCCAAGTGTGATTGGACACACAAGGAATTTGTCTTTAGCGCATTTTCTCTCAGTGTACATAAAGAAAAAGATACATTTGTCAAGAATCATGAGGTACAACACTTAATGATTTTCATAGGGTACAAATAAGCAATCAGGAAACACTCAATATTAATATAAATCAAAAGACTACAAGCAATGAATTACAATCATACAGTCATTTGTGGGAGGAAATGGATGATGGGAACTATGAAAAGATTAATAGTAATACAGACTTAGTAAATAGTTTGACAGTTTTGAGGGAAATATTGGTTTAGCAGAGTGATAGTGTTCAGGAAAAAACTGTTCTTAGGTCTGTTTGTTCTGGTATGCAGTGCTCTATAGCATTGTTTTGAGGCTAGGAGTTGAAACAATTTATATCCAGTAATATTTTCACGACCCTCTTTTTCATCCTCAATGGAAGGCACGTTGGCAGTAATTGTTTTTTTCCACAATTCTGTTACTCTTTGAAGTCTGTGCCTGTTTTGTTGGGTTTCAGTCCTATGTACTAATGCCAGCTTTTGCTGAATCTTTTTCATAAGGTTTTCATAAGTGGCAGAATACAAGCTTGAGAGAATAGCAAAAGCAAAAAACAAAACATCATGTTCTACCCTATTCCTATTTTTGGCTCTGGCAGAATAACAGGAATGCCAATAGAATTTTTTATTTTTTTTTTTAAATGCCAATACAACAATTTTCCAAAGGAGGCTTTTTTTCTGATTTTTTTTTGTAATTGAAACAATACCCCACTCAGTTCTGAAAATCAAATTCAATATATATGAAGTTGCATAGTTTTATTGCCAGCAATGGAACTACGTTGACTTCAGAAGAACATAAAAGGTGTTAGATGGAAAATAAAAAATGCAGAAATATTTTAATCATGTATTTTATTTTTCTTAATCTCTCTCAGGTGTATGATATAGCAGAACAGAAAGTGATTGTTCCTATCCTCAGGATATGAAGGAACATGCAGATTAATAATACACCTGTCACAAGAGTAACACCTACTCCAATTATATTTTTAAGGCAATTTACCACAAAGATGTTTTGACATAAAACCCAATTAATGGCAGCTAGGCGCAGATGGACTGAGCAGCTGTCCATGCATTGAAAACTACGTATTTCTTAAGTGATACAGTGTGTAACAATTTTGTTTACTGAAGCACAGTCTGGTTAATCTGAACACTGCTTTTCAAATGCTGCCCTTTGGCACCACAATTGGAACATTGGGTTTTCGGGCACTACGATCTAGACTGACTTTATCTTAGCCATGAAGATGGGCACCAAAATGACTCAACCTGTGGTTTTAATTGGAAGAAGATGCTGTTTTCACACTTGTTTCTTGGCTGCTTAAACAAGGGATCAGCCGTAATTAAATATTATCATCTTTATTTTCATAGTGTGTAAGCATAATGATTTTTATTTCAATCCATGTTCATCTAGAATAGAATAGAATAGAATAGAATTTTTATTGGCCAAGTGTGATTGGACACACAAGGAATTTGTCTTGGTGCATATGCTCTCAGCGTACATAAAATAAAATATACATTTGTCAAGAATCATATGGTACAACACTTAATGATTGTCATAGGGGTCAAATAAGCAATGAAGAAGCAATATTAATAAAAATCTTAGGATATAAGCAACAAGTTACAGTCATACAGTCAACATGGGAGGAAATGGGTGATAGGAATGATGAGAAAAACTAGTAGAATAGAAGTGCAGATTTAGTAGAAAGTCTGACAGTGTTGAGGGAATTATTTGTTTAGTAGAGTGATGGCGTTCGGAAAAAACCTGTTCTTGTGTCTAGTTGTCTTGGTGTGCAGTGTGCGACGTTTTGAGGGTAGGAGTTGAAACAATTTGTGTCCAGGATGTGAGGGGTCAGTAAATATTTTCCCCGCCCTCTTTTTGACTGGTGCACTATACAGGCCCTCAATGGAAGGCAGGTTGGCAGCAATTGTTTTTTCTGCAGTTCTGATTATCCTCTGAAGTCTGTGTCGATCCTGTTGGGTTGCAGCACCAAACCAGACAGTTATAGAGGTGCAGATGACAGACTCAATGATTCCTCTGTAGAACTGTATCAGCAGCTCCTTGGGCAGTTTGAGCTTCCTGAGCTGGTGCAGAAAGAACATTCTTTGTTGTGCTTTTTTGATGATGTTTTTGATGTTAGGTGACCATTTTAGGTCTTGAGATATGATAGAACCTAGAAATTTGAAGGTCTCTACTGTTGATACTGTGCTGTCTAAGAAACATATTTGTAGCTAGTTCATGTATACTTGATTTAACTGATATGTATTGCTTTTTTCCACCAGATAGGCCTGCATGGCAAAAGGAATAAAGAGTTCCCAGTGCTTTCCAACTCTCCAAAGTTACAATGCAATTATATAAGCCTCTATGTTATGTTATGAGGTGGTGGTTGGATAAACATAGCAGTTCAACTTTACCTTTTAGTTTGTTGAAGTTGCTTTTAATTTTTAAAGTATTTGGGAAAATATGTTATCCTTCCTCACCCACCCCACCCCCTAATGAAATACACAAAAATGTGATTCTGGTAACATAAAGATTGTTGTGTTAATGTAAAGTAGGTGTTTAGTCATTCTTTATCCCAGTGTTGCATTTTAAATTTAATCTGAAACCTGCAACCTGTTTAAAAGAAATTTACTACTTACGATATTCATATGTAAATGTACAAACATATGAAGAAATGTATCAGAAAGGTAATAGAAATGGATTAAGATCTGTTAAACTAGAACAAAATATGTGAGAAATATTTTTTTACTCCTTATTCTTTTTACTTTCTTTTTCTTTTTTCTTTTTGGAAAACAATAAAGTTACTATAACAACAACAAAAAAGAAATAAACAGTTTCTAATGGATGAGTGATCAGAAATGCTTTAGTGGTAATTTCTAGGATACAAGATTTTGGATGATTCAAAAATGCATAGAACATGCATGTACAATGGTACCTCTACTTAAGAACTTAATTTGTTCCGTGACCAGGTTCTTAAGTAGAAAAGTTTGTAAGTAGAGGCAATTTTTCCCATGGGAATCAATGTAAAAGCAAATAATGTGTGCAAACCCATTAGGAAAGAAATAAAAACTTGGGATTTGGGTGGCAGGAGGAAGATGAAGAAGAGGACAGACTCTGCCCAGAGTGAAGGGAGTGTTTCATTTCTCTGGGCGCTGGAAGAGGTTTATTCCCTCTCCAAACACCCAAAGAAAGGAAAATGCTTCGTTCGCTCTGGACTGCCATAGCCTCCTTAAGTACCACCGAGAGGCTCCTCTGGAAGCCCAGAAAAGCCCAAGATGGTCAGGATTAAAGGGGGAATGGCAGGAAACTGGCTGGGCTGCGTGCCGCTCTCAAATTTCCTGGGAAATTTTTCAAGGCTTGGGTTCTTAAGTAGAAAATAGTTCTTAAGAAGAGTCAAAAAAATCTTGAACAACCGGTTCTTATCTACAAAAGTTCTTAAGTAGAGGCATTCTTAGCTAGAGGTACAACTGTACTTTTGTGGCATCTTTTTTCCCCTAGTTACAGGATTTCCAGCCATATTTTACAAATACCATCCAGTATTGGCCACTATTGAAATTGAAGTCTCTCTTATCTAGCTTGGAGAAAACTACTCCAAGTTATGTAGTGATGATAGATCTGTAGGGTGAAGTGGGAACCCACTAGAGAATACCAAGCTGAAAAACCACAACATGGAATAAGAAAATAACAACAATTTCCATAATGTTGCCAAAAACATGGTAGAATTCTATCAAAGAAGAAAACACAATATTGATTTGATCGAGATGTCACTTTGACCTTGATTACTGCAAAACTAAGCAAGGGAGTGAAATGGTACTATTTCAAAGAATGCATGACTCAGACCTAGCAGATTCAATTGGCAACTGCTAGAAGTGGTCCTCACCTCTGAAATAATAGTTTATTTTATTTATTTATTTATTTTTATTTGTCAAACAAGTATAGTATTATAGTACATATTAACATAGCATAACGTAACATAAGCAGAACGTAGTAATAGAAAGGATAATAAGACAGTAGGACAGGGACATTAGGCACATAATTGCACTTATGCACGCCTCTTAAATAAAGTTTATGAACTCAACTTTATTAGTTCAATTAATTGAAATATTTATTAACAGTTATTGATAACCTAGCTATCTAGGAAAAACTATAGCAAAAGTAAGGATATTTGCCAAATAAATCAGTAGGATTTAAAAATAAATAAGTAATACTAGCAGTGAGGATGTTACCAAGTTAGGGTAATGACACATCTGCAAGAAAACAAGCAAGCTCAAAGAGCACCAAATACCCTTCATTTCAACCTTGAGCTACAAATATTCTCATTTATTGATAAGTAACACTATATGGCTATGTTAACTATGTTTATGTGTTAAATAAAAACATATTGAATGCTTAATTTCTTTCAAATTTCCTCAGAGCTTAACCTTGCAAGCTGCCTTTGATGTCAAAGCTCGGGTTCCGGACATAAAATGAATTCTTAAATATGGATTATATTTCAGTTGCTAATTAGAAAAGCTATTCTTTTCTACTGATTAGATACAGTGACCTAAAAACAGTATTTGCCACATCCAGCTCTCTTGCCTTCTGGCTTGGTTGATGTAGATCATTTTCAAAGTGCTTAATTGTGTAGTGCTAAAGTGGAACAATGCTTCCAATGATTAGCCTAAATGAAGAAAAATGTAAAATCAATAGATTAGGGATATAGTTTTGGCTCTGTTCCCCAAACTGGGCTCCTTAACTGGCTTTGCAGACAGCTGTCCACATATTAGTAACAGTGGTTCATAATTTTTAGTATATTTGCTCATTTGTTCATTCGTTCATTCATTCATTCGTTCATTCATTCATTCATCATATTTACTGTGTAATGTGTAAAATGTGACTGGGGGTGCACAATAAAATATATATCTAGATCTACATCTGTATTTATCTAGATTTAGATATCAATATCTATCAAATTGTCTATCTATCATCTACAGTATAATCTATCATCTATATCATCTATCTATCAATCTATCTATCTATCTATCTATCTATCTATCTATCTATCTATCTTTAGATATCAATATCTATCAATTGTCCCTCTATCATCTACAGTATCATCTATCATCTATCTATCTATCTATCTATCTATCTATCTATCTATCTATCTATCTATCTATCCATCCATCCATCCATCCATCCATCCATCCATCCATCTATCATCTAAGTAACATAAAAATTGATATTATGATAAAAAAAGACATGGAAAGAATTACAAATGGTCAAAGTAGAGTCATCTCAAGAACTCACCATTGCTTTGGAGAACCTAAGACTGCTAACATAGCCAAGTATTGAGGGATTTGCAAAAAGTTATTAAGGATGGGATCAGCCTAACATAGTGGGATGAAAATAATATTCTATAAGGAGGGACTCGCGGCAGAAAAGTATATGTCACTGGATGTAGTTCTTTAGCAGATGAGACTTGCATTATGCCTATTCTATTGAATAGATGTAATTGGGGAAAACCCAGTCCCTAAAATAACCTGCCCCCATGTCGTGACAGGCTCTAAGGGTCAAAAAACAGTGTCTTGATTTGTACCAGGAAGCAAACTGGCACCAATACAGTTTGTTTGCTGTTTTAGCGGCATACACCTCTACCTCTAACGTTGCATTCTGCACTAGTTGAAGCTTCCAGAAATTACTCATGAACAGACCCACAAAGATGCCCAAATTACTTGAAAAATAATCAATTCTATGATTGATTATGCTTATTGTGAATTTCTGGATAAAAAGTAATGCTACATGTATAGTAAGCTGTGTGTAAAAACATCACTATGAATATCAAATTAAGCGTTTTTGCTTTCAGTTTAAATAAATTATGTAAGCTGCTAGCCTGCAGTTTCAGAAGATTTATTGGCACATTAAATGCCTGACTGGAATCACCGAAAGAAAGCTGCCGTATTCTGAATGCTTTTCTATTCTACTTACAGTATTCAAATACTGATCATATATAGGAATTAAATAAACATGATTTTGTTGTTGTTTTCAATACTATAATATCTACTGAAGATAATTCCAAACCTATGGAAGGTAGAGCATATATATATATGAGCAATCTGATACATTTTCTTATGTATTTTTACTATGTGTAGTAAAGAGCACACAAAAGTTCAAAGTTGAGCATGACATGAAGAAACAAACACAATGACCTGTTTAGGATGGACTTTTTAGAAAAGCTGCCTACTTTTGTATATGTGACTACCTAAAGGCAATCATAATAGTCCCTTGTTTTCTAGTATGAATCAGAGATGTTTGCTGGGAGAGTAAAATGATCAAATTAACATCTTTCTTTTGATATGCAAGATTAATCCCTTTTGAACATGGATCGTGATATTGTATGCATGTATGAAAGGAAGGAGTTTGCAATTTGACTCTTTTAGTCAATGTGATGAAAGCAAAGAGGTTCCAGTAGACACTTCTGGTGTAGATGTTCAGTATGTGCAAACCTATGTTTATTTTATTCCTTGGCCGCAATTCATGTGTACAACATCTCCAGATGGATTAAAAATTGGCTAACTAACTGCACTCAACGTGTAGTGCTCAGTGCAATCTACATGGATGTATGCAGTAGAGTATCCCAAGGCTCTGTTTTAGATCCAGTACTCTTCAACATCTTCATCAATGACTTGAATGGGGGGATAGATGGGGAACTTATCAAATTTGCAGATAGAATAGAATAGAAGTTTATTGGCAAAGTGTGATTGGACACACAAGGAATTTGTCTTGGTGTATATGCTCTCAGAGTACATAAAAGAAAAACATACATTTGTCAAGAATCATGTAGTACAACACAATGATTGTCATAGGGGTCAACTAAGAAATGAAGAAACAATCAATATTAATAAAAATCTTAGGATACAAGCAACAGTCATACAGTCCTAAGTGAGAGGAAAAGGATGATAGGAATGATGAAAAAAGCTAGTAGAAATAGAAGTGCAGATTTAGTAAAAGGTCTGACAGTGTTGAGGGAATTATTTGTTTAGTAGAGTGATGGTGTTCGGGGGAAAACTATTCTTGTTCGGGGAAAAACTGTTGTAGTTGTCTTGGTGTGCAGTGCTCTGTAGCGATGTTTTGAGGGTAGAAGTTGAAACAGTTGGTGTCCAGGATGCAAGGGGTCAGTAAATATTTCCCCGCCCACTTTTTGACTCGTGCAGTATACAGGTCCTCAATAGAAGGCAGGTTGGCAGTTCTGGTTATCCTCTGAAGTCTGTGTCGGTCCTATTGGTTTGCAACACCAAACCAGACAGTTATAGAGGTGCAGATGACATACTCAATGATTCCTCTATAGAACTGTATCAGCAGCTCCTTGGGCAGTTTTAGCTTCCTGAGCTGCCGCAAAAGAACATTCTTTGTTGTGCTTTTTTGAGGACACCAAACTGGCAGGAATAGCCAACACTCCAGAAGATAGTTGCAAAATACAGAAGGATCTTGACAAACTTGAACAATGGGTGCTATCTAACAAAATGAAATTCAATGGTGAAAAAGGTAAGGTTCTACATTTAGACAAGAAAAGCAAAACACACAGATACATTATATGTGGTACATTGCTCAACAGTAGTAACTGTGAGAGGGATCTTGGAGTCCTAGTGGACAACCATTTAAATATGAGCCAACAGTGTGCAGCAGCTGCCAAAAAAGCCAACACAGTTCTAGGCTACATCAACAGAGGGATAGAATCAAGATCACATGAAGTGTTAATACCACTTTATAAGGCTTGGTAAGGCCACACTTGGAAGACTGCATTCAGTTTTGGTTGCCATAATGCAAAAAGGATATTGAGACTCTAGAAAAAGTGCAGAGAAGAGCAACAAAGATGATTAGGGGACTGGAGGTTAAAATATATAAAGAACAGCTGCAGAAACTGGGCATAGTTAGTTTAATGAAAAGAAGGACCAGGGGAGACATGATAGCAGTCTTCCAGTATTTCAGGGGTTGTCACAAAGAAGGAGTCAACCTATTTTCCAAAGCACCTGAGAGTAGAACAAGAAGCAATGGGTGGAAATTAAACAAGCAGAGAAGTAACTTAGAACTTAGAAATTTCCTGACAGACAGAACGGTTGATTAGTGAAACAGCTTGCCTCCAGAAGACTGCAATTGTGTTGACAGTTATCTGATAATAAACTCTACTAAACAATACATTTATTACATATAAATAGAATTTATTATGTACTGTCTTTATATTTTGCCTTTCTATTCTAATATCTTGTGCACTCAAATCATAATATAATTTATTTTTATCTATAGTGCTGCTGGGCCATTAATCCTAAACCTATAATACTTCCACTTGAAAATAGATCAGGTTTAAATTATTTACTTCATGTTTTCTTGTGGCAATCTCGTGTTATTTTCAATAAATTGCCATTTGTCTGTTATATCCTGTCATAGCAAAGGGAAAAGAAAATAAGATGATATTACCAGTTAAATTGAATGATCGAATTATATAAATTTTTCATTATTAGTCTGACTGGTTAAAAGCAGGGATGAAGTTTCAAATAAAAATTCAGGTTTATCTAGCGTAACAAAATATTGGAGACACAATTCTTTTTATTGAAGCAGCATTATGAAAAAAAATCAATTTATTATATACCATCAGGTTAGTATCAACTCTTAACAACACATAGATAGAGTTTCTCAATGATAAGCATCTGTGACTTAATCTTTCAGTCTTTCAACAGAATGCCCATTGCTTCTGTAACTGAATTCATCCACCTTGCTGCTGATTGCCTGCTTCTTCTCTATTTTTCCATCTTTCCCATCCTTAGAATCTTCTCTAGAGAGCTAGGTGTATGCATAATGTGTCCATGACTTCTGGTGGTGAAGTTATTGTGCTATGGGGCAAAAGAACAGGACTCTGTTCTTGAACTTAGATCATTCTTGACAGAAAGCCTACAAAGGCATCGGCATTTCTGGAAGAAGCAGCAATAGAAAAGAAGAACTTCCAAGGACCTCGAGTGTGAAATGCAACCCTCTTGAAGCTTCAGGAAACACCCCCCCCTAAATTTCTGATAAGAAAAGGGTCTACCATTCATGACAGGCTCAAAGATGTGACAGCTGCACACAGGAAGCCAAAGAAGGTGATATTATTCCATTCTAAAGTGAGAGAAAAGTCCAAGAAGGAGGAAAATTGGATTACCAGAGAAGAAGCAAATGATCAAGACTCTGCCCAACAGAAAACAGTGATCAGGAGAAGGTGAGCAGTGGCAAGAAACCTCTGAAAGTGACAGTGCAGGAAGACCCAAGAAGATTTCTTTATTTCTTTAATTCTATTTCTATGCCACCAAACTCTTTAGGGACTCAGGGAAGAGAGACGTTTTCAGCCAAACTAGACTGTAAGTGATTAAGAGAGAACTAACCTTGAATGGAGAGTGCTGAAAATACCTTAAATATTTTTTTTAACTTTCTGATTCTGAATTTGCTGGATTACAGACGTGGGAACAAAGAGTGGAACCAGTCGAAGGATTGAACAAAGCAGAAAAGTAGGTGGACATTTTGAGTAGAGTAACGGTGGATATAACCTTTTTCTTGCCTTAAAGACAGACCAAAGAAGAGCCAAAGAAATAAATAGCCTACCTGCCAAAAACCGTTTCTAACACCAATGTTCAAAAGTATTTGTACACTCATGTCAGAAGCACCTCAGTGCTTTTGACATGAGTGAACAAATACTTTTGAAATAATTAGCCGGTAACATTTTTGTTGTCCAGGGGATTCCTGACTGGGGACTCCTTTCATGTCTCCATTAAGTTGCCCACCAAAGTGGTACCTATCTATCTCCTTGTGGTCACTGGTTTTCAAACTGCTAGGTGGGAATGAACTGGAATGAGCAGTGGGAGCTCACTCCATCACATGGCAGAACCAGGTCTTGAATGCAACCCAGCCAATTGTCAGTCTTGCATACTAACTACATTATCCACCACACTCCTTTCAAAAACATTAATAGTCTTTCTCTTACGGTTTTTTTCAAGTCCAGCTTTGGTTTCCATAAAGTGGCACAGGAAATATCATTGCTTGGACTATTCTAATCATTGTATATGAATACTTTTTCCAAGGCCTTCACTTAGCTCTACCAAGGGCTTGTCTACAGCATATTTCTTCACTGCTTGTTCCTTGATGGTGATGGTTGATACTAAAGCATAGAAGCTATTTATGGCCATGATATTTTCTTTGTTAGTTCTAAGACTGACCATTTTCTATATTGTCATTAGTTTGGTCTTTCTTATATTTAATGTTAATCTTATTTTTTCACTTAATTCCTTGACTTTTATTGCTAGAGCTTCACATCCTTTACACTTTCAACTGAGTAGTATGAAATAATAAGGTTAGTTAAATATAGTTTAAGTCAAATATAGTGTGTTAAAAATCTAACCCATAGCAATCCAAGAGGGTTGGTCAGTAAAAGAAAGGGTAAGAACACCCTACTATAATTAATATCTTAGTATACATAGTATAGCAACATACAAATTGAATTCCAGTATGAAAATGTCCAAGGTAGAACTTTTTTTTAAAGAGGAAGAATGTTCAAAAAAAGATTTTAATCATAGTAATAAAATACCAGATAAAAGCTTTCTGATTTGCAGAAGATATATTACTATGATCTTACACCAATAACTTGAGTAGCAGTTCTAAATATAATAATCTAAGACTAAGTTGCCTTAGACTTAATAACTATAATCCTATTTCTACTTACTGAGGAGTGAATCACTTAACCTCAGTAGATCTACTGATGAATGGTAAACAGAAATGCACAGGAACATAGTGAACATTTCCTAAACTTTATCTAGCCAGCCATTCAAAACTATTTGTAACCACCTGAAACCTAAAGATATTTTTTGGTAGAAAGGCACTTTAGAATGATAAATACAAGCCAAAACAAGAAGAGGAGAAGGGGGGGAGGATTGTTTAGTATTGAGACTGCCTCATTTATTCCAAGGTCCACAATTCAAGTGGGAAAACAGAGACTGTTGATTGGTTGACCTATCTGAAAGCTCCCTATAAAAGGAGAAGGTGTCATCTTGGCTCTTTCACTACTAAAATAAAGCTATATTCAGAGTATAAGACACACTCAAATTTTCAACTTCTTTTAGGAAGGAAAAAGGTGTGTCTTATACTTTGAAAAATATAGTATGTGTGTTTGACAATTGGTAGAGTTTGGGAAACAAGTCCATAAAACAGTAGGAATGGCTCCTTTTTTCAATAACATCAAAGCAATGCTGTACATTCCTGTGTAATACATTATTTTTTCTTACTGGTTGAAAACATCTGTCTTTTTAATGCTTTGTCAGTCTGAATTAATCTGTTCTCTAATTTAGATGTAGTACAAGATACAGTAATGATATTGGGAGGTAGATTATGATAAAAAAAAAAGGATCAATATTCCTTTAAGTATGACCTAAAATGCATATTAGTATGACAAATATAAGTCTAGATTTATGTACCCAACAAGCTCCATAAAGACTGATTTATGGTGTTGTCCTATAATCCATTTGATATAGTTGATCTGTACAGAATCAAATGGGGCTATAAATCTCTGAGCAATCACTGACAGAGTGTTCTGCAGCATTTCATAAATGAAAATAGGCATCCTTACATCCACTCCTTATGGGCTCCGAGAGACACAAATGTATTCTCTATGGACATAGCTAAACCTTAAAACTGCTTTGTTGCAGGTTTAACACATAGGTCTATTTCTAAGGCAGTGACCTTTTGAAAGCGACACTAGTAATGAGTGGCAAAGGATTCCAGCTATGCTTTATTTCTATAGAGCTAACATGGGGTATACACATTCAAGAAATAAAAGAGTATACAATTCCTAATGTCCTGTTGTTTAAATGGAAATAGTATATTATGTAAAAATAAGTGTGCTTAGGTCTCTGGCTACTAAGAATCAGGGGAAAACAATCCAAGATACAATAGTGTACATTTTTCCTGCATGTCAAGCGTGACTATTGATGAGTAGACAAATTCACTAATGTTCTTTTCTTGGCAGCATTTTGAATTTGTTTTATTACATGGAATCCACATTTGCAAAATTGAAGCCAATGCAAATGAAACATTGTAGTAGATAACACACAATTATTGAAACTGGGTATATAGCGAGAACACCTACAGCCTAATTATGCTCCTGTAAGTTTCTCCTTGGCAAATGCAATTCATTTATTCCTGAACACATGATAACACGTCCATCAATGTTAGAAAGCTTTCAGTAACAGTAAACTGACTGTAAAACACCCCAGTCTGCTATTGCCTATTGCTCTACTTCGCCCCTTTTAACCACCCTAAGCAAATGCCTATTTGAGAGATATTTTTGGCAAGGGCAGAAGTGAACCAGTTGAAAACCTGACCAATCTGTTACCTTAACATGGAACAAATGGAAACCCTTCCCACACAGAAGTAAGAGGCCTCTGTAGCAATAGGTGGAAGAAAATAATACAAAGATTAAACAGAATTGTAATATAAACAAAACTTGTTTTTAATTGTGATGTCATTGGGATGATTTCTTAACAGTTGCTACAATTTTTGCACTAACTTTCCTTATTAGAGACCAGTTTCCTTTGATTCTATCTGCACATCTTCCAGTCGTAATATTAGTTAAGAGAACCCTGATCCATAGATTTATTTAAGGAGTCATCTAGCCCCAACTGGATTCACCCATCCCTTTCACCCCAGCAGAAGAGGCCTACTTTAATCACATCTGCTAAAGAATTTCAATTTGGGGATCCAGAAGAAGAGCCTTTTCTGATGTGAGTCTCCACCTTTAGAAATATTATCTTGCTGGAGGTGATGCCTGCATCTGGCTTTCTGGAAGAACCTTAAAATCTGTCTTTGCCAAATGGCCTGGGATCCACTTTATGCTGAGGGTGGCTGATGGTATAGAAAGAAAGTCCCTATCCCCATGTCACCCATCCTTTTGGTTTTCAGCCTTTATTTAATATTTCTTCATTTTTAATTGTTTTGTGTGTTTTTAAATCTCAGCCACCCAGAATCATCGCAACAGTGAGATGAGTCACGTATAAATTTAATAATAATATTAATATAAATATTCACTGATCATGCAGAAGGCTCTAAACCAGATTATTTAAAAGAATAAAAGACTAAAGGCTTTTTTTGCTTGCAAATCCCACCCCTGCCTCAAACTACACAAAGCAACTCTCTTCCTTTGGATACATTATCTGGCAATAACATTTTGCCCCCGGAGGCGGAGTAAAGACGCTGAGACATGGATTGTGGATTAATTAAGAGTCATTTATTAATTAACATATTTAAATAACTTTAAATAACTTTAAATAAATTTGAATAAATAAATTTGAATATTTAATTCAAAACAAACTAAGGACCTGCAGAGCCAAAACTAACAGGGCGGAAATTCCTGCCATAACATTCCTTGCCAACATAGGGCAATAACTCCTTGCTGAACCAGGTGAAGGTACCACCTTCACCTGGATCCTAGCCACGCCCCTGCGTGTGGGAGGAGATCACCCTCCAATCCCCGTGGGACATTGGATCCGGTGATTCCCATGGACATCCTCTCTCCAATCCCCGACGTTGCTCGAACCTCTAGTTCCTGGAGAGAGGCGGTCCATCACCCGAAAGGAGCATGCGCAGTTGCTTCTAATTGCCCATTTCCGCCCCAAACCTGCCATGGAGGGGGGGTCAGATCTCAATCTTGGGCCCCCCGACCCCACCCAGCCTCCTAAACCAATTCCTGGAGGCACCTCTGCAGGTCCGACAGGAAAATGGCATTCCCCTCCTCTGAGAGGTGAACTCCGTCGGCTCGGTAGAGCCAGGGGGTTCCAAATTTTATAAGGGGATGCTTCACTACACCCCCCCCTAACTCCCTAACCACCTTCCCAATGGCCTGGTTGACCCTCAACCTGGCCTTGTTAACGGCTTTGGGTGAAACAGCATCCCGCCAGACAAGTCTGGGAAGGATGTCAGACCACACAATACGTGTGCCTGGATAGGCGGCTGCGATGGCCCGAAGGTCTTCGCTAGCCTGGATGCTCACCGACAAGCCACTCAAAACACCAAGATCATTGCCCCCTAGGTGGACCACCAACAACTCGGGGGCTCCCTCGGATCGACACCGTTCAAAAAACAGGGGGCGAAGCCCCTCCCAGTGCATTCCCCTGCGGCCCATCCATACAACGTCCGTCTTCGAGCCCAGGGAAAGCTGCGATCCGACAGGAGACCTTGAAGCAAAACAGCCAGCCCAAAACACGAAACTGTGGCCCATAAGCCAAACTGTGGGCCGGGAACCAGCAACAGCTGAAACAACAAACAGAAAATTAAAACGGCCAAAACCGGGTCCCTATCGGGGGGGCCTGACGTATGAACGAAAGGCTGCAGACCTCCAACGGCCAATGGCCATAATGTGGCGATCCGCAAAACCAGCAGTGGCAGCTGCGGTAGCCGCGCCTATACGAAACGAATGTGTGCCGAACCTGGAGGGGTCCGCGCCCACTTGTTCAAGGGCCCGCCTAGTAACGGCCCAGAATTGGTACTTAGTCAAGGGGGCCCCATTACAGTGACAAAATAAAAATCCCGAGGTTTCCCCACGACTAGCGCAAAAAGCGGTTAAAGCCGCCACCGGGCCAACGGCACCATCAGTCGTTGGTGCTAAAGCAATCTCCACACCGCGACCATACTGGTCCATCTTGGACTGTCGCAGGCGTATGGAGACCCCACTAGGTCGTAGCTGCACGTCGCTCCACTGGAGCGCGCGCATGCTATTGTCCCGAACAGAACTGGCTAAAACTTCGCTCACCCGAAAAGCCCCGAAAAAGAGCGTAGTCGCTGCCACGTGGAAAAGGCAGGCCTCATAGTGTGAAGTGCACAACCTGATCCACGTGTGGCTTAAGGCCAACAGCTGCAATATGGATAAGGGCTGCCGGGCATCAGCCGCTGGTGGCGGCCGTTCCCGGGACCACCCTTCTAACATTCTCCTAACCCGAAAGTCACTACACGTGTCAGGGAACCCTTGAGCTTTGCCGATGAACGCCAGGCCTGCCAACTTGCCCCTAATGGTTTTCACGTTCAGACCACATTGGTGTAACAGCACGCAGTGCTCCAACAACTGGTCGACCGGTATGGGCCACATCTGCCTATAGCCCTTACTAACCCTGAACTCCATAAACTCCTTACCTGACCGGAGGTACGCAGCCCGGGTGCTTGGGGCTATCGACAGCCCAATGGCCCGATTTGCCTCTTGCCTCCATGGTTCTACAGCCCCGCCAGGCTCCATAAGTGTCCTGGCATCTGTTCTGGTGTGCGCTGCGCCCAGGGCGCCAATGCCCGGAACCTGGCAAGCTGTCCACGGGATAAAGCGTCAGCCGCACCGTTCTCTAACCCCGGCACGTGGCGTGCCAAGAACAGTGCGTTCAGAGCAAAGGCTTTACTGACGAAAAAACAGACCAGGTGCATTACCCTCTCATTCTTTGAAGACAAAGAATTTACCACGTGGACAACCGCCAAGTTGTCACACCAGAAATGAACCACCTGATTGGCGAACTGACTGTCCCACAGTTCAACCGCCACCACTAAGGGAAAAAATTCTAGGAATGTGAGATCCCTACCCATACCGGCCACCGCCCACTCGGCCGGCCAAGTTGAGTGGCACCACTTCCCTCCTAGCATCACCCCGAAGCCAAGGGAACCCGAGGCGTCAGAGTGCAATTGCAAGTCTGCTTGGAGAAGCAAATCTTGCCGCCAAAAGGAAATCCCATTAAAGTGGGCCAGGAAAGTCTGCCATACCTGCAAGTCTTCTCTGGCCCCAACATTGAGCCGCACATGATGATGGGGCGAGCTCAAACCCTGCATGGCGGAATACAGTCTGCGTAAAAACGCCCTACCGGGAGCAATTACCCAGCAAGCGAAGTTAAGCAGCCCTGTAAGCTCCTGGAGTTGCTTGAGGGTCATCTTCTTAAGGCTGGCTACCTCCTCCAGTTTGAGCCTTATCTTCAACAGCTTGTCCTCCGGCAGTCTGCAAGACTGCGTGGAGGAGTCTAGCTCTATACCCAAGAAGGACATCCTAGAGGATGGCCCTTCCGTTTTCTCTGGCGCTAGGGGCACCCCTAAATAAGCACATAGCCCCTCAAATGCCACCATTAGGGCTTGGCATTGAGGCGTGCCCGCCGGGCCTGCCACCAGGAAGTCATCCAAATAGTGGATGACCGACCTGGATCCAGTTCGACTCCTGAGTGCCCACTCGAGGAAAGTGCTAAAGCTCTCAAAGAGAGCACATGAAATCGAACACCCCATGGGGAGAGTTCGATCCAGGTAAAAACTTCCCTCAAAGCAGAAACCCAGGAGATCGAAATCGTCGGGGTGTATGGGCAGGAGCCTAAAAGCAGACTTAATGTCGCTCTTGCCCATTAGCGCCCCGACCCCGCAAGCCCGGACCATAGCTACTGCCGCGTCAAACGAGGCGTAGCGGACTGAACACAGGTCTTCCGGTATGAAGTCGTTCACCGACTCCCCCCGGGGGAAAGAAAGATGGTGAATCAACTGGTATTCACCTAGGCCTTTCTTGGGTACCACCCCAAGGGGGGATACCCTCAAATTCGGGATGGGAGGGAGGGAAAGGGGCCCAGGGGGGGGTTGTCTACCCCTTAACACCCTACCCTTCCTTTGCCAAAAAGCCCCAATGGGGGGGAAAGGGGGGGTATCGGGGGAAGGGTTCGAGGCTGAGGTGGGTGGGTTAGCTTCCCCCCCAGGGGGAAGGGGCCTACCCTAAAAACCCCTGTACCCCAGGCACCAACCTTTCTCAAAAAATTAAAACCAAAATTAACCTAATAAAAAACAAAATTGCTAGCTAAGCCTCTGAGTCAGCAAAACTGCCTACCGGGCGAGGCCTCCGGGCTCCGCCGCGATCTACCCCCACCCCCCTGGAGAGTAGGCTGCCCTACTCTCCGCTGGAAAAGCAAGTAAAAGAAAGAAACAAGCCCCTGACCCAGCAAGCCTGACGAGGCCTCGGTAGGCCCCGTTCCTCCGAGAAGAAGCGATCCGCTGCCTCTGGAAAAGCTGCCGGTCGCCGTCCTGGAACAGCCTGTACCGAAAAGCAGGCTGTTCGCTTTAAAGCCAACGATGAGGTTCCAATGCAGATCGCCCTTAAATAGGGCGATCTCTGGACCCGCCTCAGCAAGCCGGCAGCGCGCTCTCATTGGCGCGCTGCCAGAAGCCGAACTTCCGGTTTCCAAGAACCCGGAAGTTCGCAGCTCGAAAGAGCTGATTCACCGTCGCCCCCGCCCCTGAGGCAATTCTGGCCGACGGTTAAAACCGTTGGCTGGGTATTTCCTTTAACCTTAATTTTTAAAAAATGTCTATAGGCTACATTATAATTTACATTGTAATTTTTTCTATCCTTCATGTTTGCCTGAAAGGCTAAAGAGTATTTATAAAGCTCAGATTTGCTAAATTAGATGTTTGATTTAATAAAGTCACCATTCATTTAGGGAAAGTTGGTTCTCTAATAGTTCAATTTCTTTCAGCAGCTCATTAAGCAATTTAATCTAAAACTTTATTTCCAGTAAATCAGCTATTCCAGCTGCATCTGTTAAACAATCATATTCTATTTGGAATAATCTATCGGTAGACCAGCTCACTGATAATCCATTGATATACCAAACACCAAACATATAAAAAAACACCAAATATTTCCTCCAATTATATAAATATAATGAATTACCATTGCTTTAGAGTTAAGGGCCTACCATATGGAAAAAATTACACATCTGGTAGAGTTAACAGCCTTGGGCTTCTCACCACCATCTATATCTATCTATCTATCTATCTATCTATCTATCTATCTATCTATCTATCTATCTATCTATCTATCTATCTATCTATCTATCTAAAAGCCAAATGCTACTCACTCTCCAGAACGGTAAAGCCTACAAACTTGAAACTTTGCTCATATGTTCCTCTGGGCTTCTAGGTTCTCACTAAGAAAGGATTTTTGAAATATTTATTTTTTTAAATTATTAGAGTTGGAAGGGACCACGCTAGTCCAATAACAGTCCAATCTTTTTTTGTAATGAAGATTACAAACAACCATGAGATCATTAGTATTTCTTATACAATATTTTATTAACACACTCTAATGCTAAGAAGTTAGACGTTCTACTCCCCTTCCCCACCTGAAAAGAGCTCTGTCCCAATTACTAGTTGCAATATATTAACACACTCTGATGTCCCTTTGCTAAACTGGATTTGGGTGTGACCAGTGCATGGCTCATGGAGGCTATGGGTTGGGAGTTTACACATTCTACTCCCCCTCTCCCTTGTAATCACTTTCAAGCTTTAACATAGTTTTGTAATGAACCATGGGGATCCAGCTACTAGTATGCCAATATCACTGAGTCATGTTTGGCTATTTTGGATTAAAACAATATATAAGAGCCATTTCTATTATGAAACAAGATTATCTTTTCTACAGACTTTTTCTCTAAACTACAAGATGGTTGGTAACTCCTAGTACAAATATCAATGAGTTTCATTGGCCATATGAAGCAATCCCCACACATAAAACCAGATGTCTGAAAAGGGCCAGCTTTTCAATGCAATCCCCACATGACTGAGAACCCATGCTCTTTATTGAGCAGAGTCAATATATATACAAGGAGTAGACACTTGCATGGTTGTATGCCAAAAGGTTGATGCATTTTACAGGTGCCTTGGTAGTGCAGTGGTTAAAATTTAGTATTATGGGCTAATTCTATCCACTGTCAGGAGTTCGATCCTGATCAGCTCAAGGATGACTCAACCTTTCATCCTTCTGAGGTCAATAAAATAAGGATCCAGATTGTTAAGGGCAATATACTGATGTAAACTGCTCAGAGTGGTTATAAAGCATTATGTGGTGGTATATAATCCTAGTGCCATTGCTATCCTGCCGGGTAATATGAATATGAATTTCTTATTCTCTTTTTGAGGAGATAAGTCACAGATACCCCAAACCCTTTCAGACTTGTCCAAATTAGCATTCCTTATGGAATCCATCTCAGTAGCAACTGATTTTCAATGGAAGGGTATTTATAGTAATTTCCACTCCAGCTCTGCCAAGCCATGAAAAGGGAGCAGCTGAAAGTTGGTATGCCTTAAGGATGCTGTTTGCCTGGCCTTCCTGAAATTTAGGGCAATTTACTGCAGCTCTAGTTCTCCCCTCTTCCAGGAAGGAGGGGTTGACTCTGTCTTGCCAATGTAGACTTCACAAAATCCCTTAAGGCGTAATGGTAGCTCATGAGACAAAACAGAAGCTGCTTCTATTTTTAGAAATGTCAGCTGAATAGTTGTAGGTCAGTTTTTATATCTCAGCCGAAAAGGAGAAAGGGAATTACCAAACTCCCTAATGACAATCAAATTGATCTATTGAGTAATCAGGATGAACTCCAAGTTGTTATTATAATCTGTGTCATTTCAGCTCATGTAACAAAAACAGTCTTTCATACACATTTGAAAAGACTTTTTTTTAAGCTGCAGCTTATCATTTGCATGGTATTATCAAGACTATGACAAAGGAGTTATTTTTCCCTCCTAAAAAAGCTTTTGGAAATGATAATATATATTCATTCATTGAAACTGACAAGTGGGATAAAAAGATATATATTTAACAGATAAGGGTAGATTAACTGAGCATGGATATGGCCATTTTTTTTGTTTCAGAAACTGGGTCAGTGTTTTATTTTTGGTTGCCTTGGCTCACCTTAAATATGCATTTTTCATTTTAAATTTATCAACTCAACAATCTTTGAGTATTCCTTCTAATGAAGGCCAAATCAATTTTAATCCATAGCCCTTCAGAGATAATGGTAATAAACCTAGCTGGTATTTTTATTTATTTATTTTTATTTATTTATTCAATTTTTATGCCGCCCTTCTCTTTAGACTCAGGGCAGCTTACAACATGTTAGAAATAGCACTTTTTAACAGAGCCAGCATATTGCCCCCACAATCCGGGTCCTCATTTTACCCACCTCAGAGGGATGGAAGGCTGAGTCAACCTTGAGCCAGTGATGAGATTTGAACCGCTGACCTTCAGATCTACAGTCAGCTTCAGTGGCCTGCAGTACAGCACTCTACCTGCTGAGCCACCCCGGCTCTTTTATCTTACTTTCTTTTATTTTGTATTATATTTGCATTGGATGTAACTTTGAGGTGTGATGTCATTTCCAAGCAATATAAAGGAATGGGCTTGTGGGAAATGGGGCATGGAGACTCAATGCCATTCTTTGGAAGAGACATGAAATGGAGGGTGGGCTGGAATGAAGTTTTAAAACCATGATTTCTGCTTCAAAAATACAATCCTTGTTGGATGCTGTGCTAGGGAAAACTTTGGTGAGCAGACCTATGTTTAAGTAAATCAATTTTATCTCAGGAATGCAGATAAAGAATGGGTTTCTGCCACTCTTCCCAGATAATAGATTACAGCTATTTCTACAGAAATTTAGAAATATAAAATAAAACAGATGTGCTGTTTTAATCCTGCATTTCATTTATGTATACTTGATTTCAAATAAAGAGTGGGATTTTATCATAAAATAAGTGATTTCTGAGATTGGAATTTGCTCCAGGGGCCCATGTTCAGAACATACACCTCTTTCAAGTTCAGCATGCTACAATTATTAATGAATCTATGGTTAATTGTAACCACAATAAGCCATAATGGGAAGACATATGCCATGTGTATAATTCATTATTCATTCCAATACAGATGGAGTATTCAAAGCTTAGAATAAGATCAGGAAAATAATACTAATTTGCCACACAAACTTGTGTGCACTAAAGATTAAAATTTATCATCTCATCAGTGTTGTTGCACTTATCATTTTTTCCATCTAATAGTTAGTCATCCTGATATAAATAAATATATACATATGTGAAGCAAATACAATTTTAACCCTAGACTAAAAACTGGAGTTGGAATATTCACAGCACTACAACCAGAAAATGATCCTAAAACTATTGAAAGCTTCATGAAATAACACTGTGGTTATCACCTTTCAAAAGCATAGCAGAAGAAAAAGCTTATGTGAACCAAGTTACATGACCGAGGTGTTTCTACAACTGACGGTGTCTTGCATGGATACTAGTTTACTCCCTAAGAAAACAGGGCAATGATCATTTGACTAATTTGGTCCCAAACTGCTCAGAAAGAGTCAGGATCTTCCAATTGGAAACTGATTCCAAATTTATATAGGAGAGGTTTATCAACCACTAGATCTGTAGTTTCCAAGGATAATTCATTTATAGCAGAGGTCTTTGGGAGTAAAAAGTGCACTCAACACACAGTGCAGCCACCACGGCTGCATGGTCAACCTCAATGAGATCTATAGGGCAGCCACTTGGGCCTTGCTGACTCCTTTCTTCCATCATTACAAAATGGATGCCTTTGCCTTGGATGAGACAGCTTTTGGGAGGAGGGTTCTAGTGAGATAGGGTGAAGGCCCCGTCCAGACTTAGTGGCCCTCCTGGTTTTTTGGTGACTACTTTAGTATGTCCCATCCTTGAAGACTAGCTCCACCCACCATGGAGAATGGGCATTGGACTTACCTGATAAACCCTATCTTGTGGGGTAGAGCTAGCCTCCAAGTCCCTCCCATTCTATATAGTCTAGCTGGAATAAGTTGGTTCATGAATAGAGATAAGCAGTATGTCTGTACAAGAACTGCATGCAGAATCTGATTTTGTGCTTTATCTAAAGAGGAGGAAAGCAGGCAGAAGAGCAAAATTTTAAAATACAGATTCAGTCCTGATTGGCCAAATGGCGGTATCTTCCCATCCTTGGAGGCTAGCTCCACCCCATGAAAGGGTGTATCAGGTAAGTCCAACACCCATTCTAACAACTTAATAGGTAGGGATATTAAATGTTCCAAACACAATGTGTCCAAATATGGTCATTTTTGTTCATCACACACCTATAATTCCTTTTGACTTGTGGTCAGGGTGATAGTATAAGTGAGAAGATATTAGTGTATTTTGACATTGTCCATAGTAGATTACGTAGTTAAATTACTACATTATTATTCCATCACCACCACCACCGCTCCTCTCTCTTTCATGTATTGGAGGGGCATTGTTTAATAGAGCACTAGAAAGTTCCCTGAGCAGATATTGTAAAATAATAATTGATGTTGGAATCATTTATAGGCAAAGGCATCTTTATCTTTTAAATGATAGATTGATAGATTGGAAAATCTTTTCCAATTGCACAAAGGATATCAAACAGAAGGCATTTAAAACAGCAAGGAATTTTGCTTATGAGTAAAATCTCTAATATTTCATCAGGTTCTTGCCTATGTTTGGGTCTAAACTGGTACATGATATCCAAGATCCTTTGATAATCTTCCCAAAGTTGAAGACATTCTTACTGCTTTAGGTTCTGCAGAAGAGAATTGAAATTTCAATGTTTTGCCAGTATTTTAAAAGTGTTTCATAATTAGTGTCACATAAATGTTGTAGGAATTACTTATGAATTGTATAAGCAGGCAGAAGACATAGATAAAATCTTATGACTTCAAATGACTCGTTTTTCAAATGAAATAGCGATAACAAGTGACTTAAATTTTCTTGACATCTGGTAGGAAACTAACTTTTTAAAGAACACCAAGCTGGGGGGAATAGCCAACAATTTAGAAAATAGGGTGAAGATCCAGTAAGATTTTCTGCCACGGTTTGATTTTAAGGCTCCAATCCTCCCCCACAGGGAGGGAGAACTGATTAGGTGGTCCCGCCCCAGACGCCTAATGGACCCAGTGGGCTTTCAGAAAGTGCTTGGGGTTTTGCCGGATTTGCTTGTACACAATTCGGCAGAGTCCCTCGCTGCTGCCTGGAATACATCAGCAGTGGAAGCTCTTGACTGAATTGCACCATTGCGACTTCTCTGTGGCAACAGACCCCGGAGAGCTCCTTGGTTTACCGAGGAACTCCGGGGGATGAAACGCCAGAAGAGGCATCTGGAGAAGCACTGGAGGAAAAGCAAATCTGAATCTGATCAAACGTTTAAGAGTTTATATTAAGACTTAGAAAGTGGCACTCAAGGTGGCAATATGCGCGTATCATGCTGCCCTGATTGCATTAGCAGAATCCCACCTGGCCACCCTGTTTAGGGTGACTCTCTCCCTCCTTAATCGGGGGAGAGTGTTCATAAACCCTTGCAGGGTAGTGCCGAGGACTTTAACATGTTTTTCGCTGATAAAATCGCTCAGATTTGGACGGACCTTGACTCCAATTGGAATGCAGTGTCGGCTGACAATGAGTCAGTCAAAATGACAGGCCCATCCTAGTCCACCTGTGTGGGGTGAGTTTGATCTGGTGACACCTGATGAAGTGGACAAGGCTATAGGATCTGTGAGTTCTGCCACCTATATGTTGGACCCGTGTCCCTCCTCGCTGGTTTCGGCCAGTAGGGAGGTGACACAGAGCTGCATCCAGGAGATTGTCAATGCTTCTTTGTGGGGGATCCTTCCCAGCTCCCTACAAGGAGGTACTTGTGCAACCTCTCCTCAAGAAGCCTTCCCTGGACCCACCTGTGCATAATAACTATTGTCCAATCTCCAACCTTCCCTTTATAGGGAACGTTGTCAAGAAGGTGGTGTCACTCCAGCTCCAGTGGCCCTTGGAAGAAGCCGATTATCTAGGCCCTCAGCAGTCAGGATTCAGGCCCGGCTACAGCACGGAAACTGCTTTGGTTGCACTGATGGATGATCTCTGGTGGGGTCAGGATTGGGGTTTATCCTCTATCCTGGTGCTTCTTAACCTCTCAGCGGCTTTTGATACCATAGACCATGGTACCCTTCTGCGCCAACTGGAAGGGTTGGGAGTGGGAGGCACCGTTTTACAGTGGTTCTCCTCCTACCTCTCCAGTCAGTTGCAGTCGGTGTTAGTGTGTGGGGGGTGTCAGAGATCGACCCCTAGGTTCCCCCCTTGTGGGGTTACTCAGGGGTCAGTTCTCTCCTCCTTGCTGTTTAATATCTACATGAAACCACTGGGTGAGATCATCCAAGGACACGGAGTGAGTTGTCATTAGTTCGCTGATGATACCCATTTGTACATCTCCACCCCGTGCCCACTCGTTGAAGCAATGGAAGTGATGTGCTGGTGCTTGGAGGCTGTTAGAGTCTGGATGTGTGCCAGCAGACTCAAACTGAACCCCGACAAGACGGAGTGGTTGTGGGTTTTGCTTCCCAAGGACAATCCCATCTGTCCCTCCATCACCCTGGGGGGAAATTATTGACCCCCTCAGAGAGGGTCCGCAACTTGGGTGTCCTCCTCAACCCACATCTGATGTTAGAACACCAACTTTCGGCTGTGGCAAGGGGGGCATTTGCCCAGGTTCACCTGGTGCATCAGTTGTGGCCCTATTTGGACAGGGAGTCTCTGCTCACAGTCACTCTTGCCCTTTTCACCTCAAGGCTAGACTACTGCATTGCTCTCTACATGGGGCTACCTCTGAAGAGTGTTCAGAAATTTCAAATTGTGCAGAATACACCCGCACGAGCAGGCATGGGTCTTCCCAGATACACCCATGTTTCTCCAACACTCCACGGACTGCATTGGTTGCCGATTGGTTTCCAGATGCAATTCAAAATGTTGGTGATGACTATAAAGCCCTACATGGCTTGGGACCAGATTACTTACGGGACTGCCTTGTGCTGCATGAATCCCAGTGACAGGTTAGGTCCCATAGAGTTGTCCTTCTCCGGGTGCTGTTGGCCAAACAATGTCATCTGGCAGGGCCATGGGAAGAGCCTTCTCTGTGGCGGCCCCAACCCTCTGGAATCAGCTCCCTCTAGAGATTCACATTGCCCCCACCCCCCTCGCCTTTTGCAAGAATCTCAAGACTCATTTATGTCGCCAGGCATGGGGAAATTAGATCAAGCCCCTTTCCCCTGTTTATGAGATGTAATGTGTGGTTGTGAATGAGTTAGCTGATTGATTTTAATGTATATGGGATTTTAGTAGTAATTTTTAATTATTATATTTGTTGTCGTATTGTTTTTGGTATTCTGTGAGCCGCCTCGAGTCTTCGGAGAAGTGCGGCATACAAATCTAATAAATAATAATAATAATAATCTTGACAGGCTTGAACACTGAGCCCTATCCAACAAAATGCAATTTAGTGGTGAGAAAAATAAGGTTTTACGCCTAGGCAAGAAAACCCTTAGGCATAGATACTGAATAAATTATATTAGATAAAAAAGGAGATTTAAAATCAATTCAAGATTTGAAAGAACAGGAAAAAATATAGATTGGTGGTCGTACTTACAAATACAAACATGGTTTAAAACAAATTGAGAACAATATGGCATTTACGTGAGGCAATTAGAACCAGGAACTTTTACTAGGAAGAGAGAGAAAAATGATTACAAAGTTATACATTTTTTTTACTAAGATATAAAATGGAGGAAAAGAAATGATGATTACTTGGGCCAGAAACTTTGGGAATAATATAGAATTAGAGCAATGGGACAATTGGGAGGGGAACTATAAATTGACAACAGCAGTGGCATACAAAGAAAACCTCTACAAAATGCTCTATAGGTGCATCTATCTCCAGCGAGATTGGCCAAAATGTTTTCAAATTTATCTCTTAAACGTTGGAGATGTAGTTATAAATCTGGAACATATTATCATATGTAACTGTGTCAGAAAGACTAATGCTAAAAGCATGCTAAAGCTTATGAAATATACCAAAATTAAAAACAGATTTTCATGCTGGAGATGAAAGAAAAGCTAAACAAGAAGCAAATAGATTGTAGCAAGAAGGCAAAACTTAATTCTTTTTTTTTAATTTGCTTTTTTTAAGAAGGGAAACTGAAATCTGGCTGCTCATTAATATGCCATTGCCAGTGACGGAGGTTTTTTAAAAAGGCAATATACTGGTCACACCTTTAAAGCTCAACACCTTTGTTTATATATTTAGAAATATAAACTCTATAAAGAGTTTTACCACAATGGCAAGATTACCATCTTGTTGCGTTTGACTCTCATGGTCCAGTAGAGGGCTGCTACATGGACAGTCCCAGTTGGAAAAATGGAGATGAGCATGTATCTCCATGTTCCCGACACATGCACATGCAAGATCCAGATTCTGCACATGCACAGGAAGCAAAATATCATGCTAGGATGCTCGCGCCTGAGAGATTTTGCCGATTTTCAGTATTTTTTGCTTCTGTGCATGCAATTGCAAAAAAATTAGCAAAATCGTGGGCATGTGAGTGTCCTCACATGAGATTTCACTGCACGCACAGAAGCCAAAACTCGTGCCACTGTGTGTATTCAGGACGTGCATGCACCTCCACGCACCGCTGGGAGCACACTAGTAGCACTAGCGATAGGCAGCCCATCACGGCTTCCACCTCAAAAATCCTACTGGAGAACAAGACAAAAATAAGAGGCAAGTTTGCCAGATGGATTATATCCTAAATTGCTGAAGAAGATGGAGATTGGACTAAACAATTCATTTTATCCCTTCCAGTTCTATGATACTATAACTTCTATTCTATTCTATTCTAATTCTATTCTAATTCTATTCTAATTCTAGTCTAGTCTAGTCTAGTTTAAGTCTAAGTCTAGTGTATTCCTATCTCTAGTCCAGTCCAGTCCAGTCTAGTCTAGTCTAAGTCTAAGTCTACTGTATTCCTATCTCTATTCTATTCTATTCTATTCTAGTCTAGTCTAGTCTAGTCTAGTCTAGTCTAAGTCTAAGTCTAAATTTTAGTGTATTCCTAATTCTAGTCTAGTCTAGTCTATTCATCTATTTTTAATTATATATCCTATGTTCATATAATTATATATATCCTAATGACTCCTATCTTTACACTTGAATTGCTTACTAACACGCCCACTTATTGGTGAGTGTTCATATTCCCTATAGTCTTTTATTCTGCTGATTCCATGGCATCTTCCTTCTGACACATATTTTTGCTATGAATGACTTGAGTGTTGAACTCCTGCCTATCCCTGAGTGTTTTTTTCTCTGCTCTCTCATCACCATTTAACATGGAATTGCATTCAGTCAGACAAATAGTATTTCTGTTTCAATTCCCTCCGCTTTTAACCCAACAGATGAAATACACATCTGAAACCAGGATAAATAACGATGGAATTGACTTTTATGCCTGGGAAAGTGACCGTCTATTTTGACTCTGCTGTAATTCAGTTTCTGGAGAATTAACTGTCTGTAAAATAGATGGTTTGATATGTCAGCTAAGGTTCATTTGGTGATGGTGGGGGTGGGGGTAGCCTATCACACCCAAGCAGTAATAAAGGGGTTAATAAAACCTTCTGCTATCAAATTAATCCCGGTACACACATGAAATGCTAAACAGAGCCGGTCTCCCCAGGCATGCAGAAATGCCATCAAAACCAACAGCAAACAGAAATCCATTTTAGCCACAGAGCTGCATGTTATTTTGACCCTTCCAAGGCCTGCTGTGACACTTGCACAGCTTGCCTCATGGCAGGATGGCAGTAGACAAAGAAGGACCATTGCTAAAGGCAAAAGCCTGCAAACTGAAGGGGGGGGGAGAAGAGAAGAAGAAAAATAAAGAAGATCCACAAGAGGGAAAATGATTATAAATAATTTCTTCCTAATCAATTAAAGAAAATGCTGGTAGAGAGAAAAGAAGATGTAATAAAGCAGGGGACATTGTCAATGGGGTAGTTAATAAATCCCAGCTCATGCCAGAAGGTTGTTCTGTGCAAATCAACTCTTATTTCAATGAATTATTCAAGATTTGGTAAGCGAACCATCCCATCTGCAATTTGAGGGGGAAACTATTTCTTATGGGTCACTCCTTGGTTAATATCTATCTACCAGTTTTTATCTATCTACTGGTATCCATCCATCCATCCATCCATCCATCCATCCATCCATCTATCTATCTATCTATGTAACAAAATAAAAGAGTTGTACATCATCTAGTCCAGCCCCCCGCTCAAGCAGGAGTCCCTATACCATTTCTGACAAATGGCAGTCCAATTTCTTCTTGATAGTCTCAATTGTTGGAGCTCTCACAACTTCCGAAGGCAAGCTGTTCCACTGGTTGATCACTCTCATTGTCAAAAATGTTCTCTCTCTCTCTCTCTCTCTCTCCCTCCCTCCCTCCATCTCTATCTCTATCTCTATCTATCTCTATCTATATCTATCTGTGTCTATCTATATCTATCTATATCTATTTATCTCTATCTCTATCTATCTCTATCTATCTCTATCTATCTATCTCTATCTATTTATCTCTATCTATTTATCTCTATCTCTATCTCTATCTATCTCTATCTATCTATCTATCTATCTATCTATCTATCTATCTCTATCTATCTATCTCTATCTATTTATCTCTATCTATTTATCTCTATCTCTATCTCTATCTCTATCTCTATCTCTCTATCTCTACCTACCTACCTACCTATCTATATCATCTATCTATCCATCTGTAATCTTCGAGAAGGCAAAAAATATCTCTGAGTATGAAGGTTCATTCTCCGATGAACTAATTCTAAGCTAGGAGACTGAACATTCAGACAGAACTGAGGGCACTGGCTGGTGGGAGCAGCTAGCACAAAGAACGGTGATTGGACACATCTGACCCCACCCACAACTTGCACTGAGAGCACCTGGAAAACACTGTTTTACCAGCAGGCTTGAGGCCATTGAGCGATAACACTCTGCTCCGGCCAGAGGTATGTTAGTAGTAACAGATGACTGATGGATGGATGCCTGTTTAAAATGTGTTTTAATATTTGGGATTTAAAATTTTGTATTTTTGTTTTATTCTGTACACCACCCTGAGTTCATTAGGAGAAGGGTGGCCTATAAATGTAAGTAATAAATAAATAATTAATAAATAAATAAAAGGGCAGGGATAGATGAGGCCACAAACCTTCCAAAATTTCAGTTAGATGTCCTCAAAAAGATTTTTAAACTATACCTTTTTGAGTTATCCCTCCATCCCACCAATAGCAAGGATGTGTGAAAGTCACTGCAGCAATCTCCTAATTGTCCACAACAGCTTAAATTGAAATAAACCAATGTGGCAAGCATCATATACTAATTATATGATTTACTAACTAGCAGTGGCAACAGAAACAGGTTGTTACAGTGAGATACAATGTCATAGAGCAGGCTTGCCAGAGAGAAAGAGGTTGGCAGGGGACAAGGGGTATTTGTAGCTTTATTAAAAACAGTAAACAATTAAACCAGCATCTGTTTTAGCTTGGCAGCCTTTTCTCATTTTCACAAAATTCAAATATGCCTCAGTTTACAGAAATTTAAACTGATGCAACTACTAGGCTGATCAGCCTTAAACCCATATTTAGTTGAGCTCCCATTTGTTTTGAAACAGTGCAGAACAGTATAATTTCATTAATTGAAGAGACAAAGAGAAAAATTAAGACTTAAAGGGTAGCTAGATTTTTTTTTTTAAGTGGGGAGTAGCGGAAGTGAAGGAAGTGGCAGATATTGTTAGCTTTGTAGGGATTTGACTCTGTTGATAGCAACTCATATCAGTATTAGAATACACATCATTCTTTAGACGTATTTAACAATTGTACAGGTTTATTAAGTAGAAGAATTAAGAATAGTAGCCTAACCAGTTTGAGAAGAATTATGTTATTGGTTTTATCACAGCAAGAGGTTAGACATATAACTGAGTAATTTTTTACAAGTACATCTGATAAAATGGAGATAGCAAGCTAATATACTGTGTATGGTCATTAGTTCTTTATCCTGCCTTTCCTCCAGTGATATGAGATGGCTTTTATAGGAGCTTCCTTCCTGCTTGCAAACAACAAACCTATGAGATAAGTTGGGCTAAGGGTATTATTAGTTCAACATCATCCAATGAGTTTTCAATTCTAGAAGCAGCTTGAACATGCCCTTCATGGTCTGCTTAGGAGTGATGGAGAGGAATGATAGCAATATGATGATATGGTGCAGTGTCATGATCCAATTCCTGCTGCTTGTTTTTTGAAGTGATGTCAATCAATGCACAAAAAGGATAGGGGTTGGATTGCAGAGCTTTGCCAACCACTTTGCAGATTTTGATACTCATCAGCAGTATAACTGCTGATCAGAGTCCTTGGAGAAGTGCGGCATAGAAATCCAATAGATAGATAGATAGATAGATAGATAGATAGATAGATAGATAGATAGATAGATAGATAGATAGATAGATAGATAGATAGATAGATGATAGATTATAGATAGATAGATAGATAGATAGATAGATAGATAGATAGATAGATAGATAGATAGATAGATAGATAGACAACAATTCACCATGGCCAACAATTCACCCTAACCAACTTGTCATGACCAACTTGCTGCAGCCAATTCAGCATGGGACAATTCATCATGGCCATTTTGCTGCAAGACAAGAGTTAAACTTTTTCTCAAAGAAGTGGTGGAATAGTGGGCAAGAAGGGCATGCTCTGGGTACTGTCAGATAAGAAGTTTCATTTGGTGGGTCCCATGGCATCAATCTTTGGAACATCATTCCCCCTGAGATTAGATTGGCACTATGACTGTTGTCTTCTTTAAGACCAAGTTGACTTTGTGTGACCCTGGGACCTAGGACATGGATTACATCCTGTCTTTTCTTTATATGAATGATAGGTCATGTCATGCTAACTTGCTATGTGATTTTATTCTTTTTTATATTACATGTTTTGTGCTTTTGTTTTATTGCAAGTTGTCAAGGGTCACATAAAAGTGAGATAGGCAGGTAAATAAATTGAGTAAATAAATAAAATAATGCCTCTTTCTTGCCAAAGTTCTGCTAGTTCTTTCTTGCCAAAGTTCTCCTATCTTTCAATAAGTTTTGTCTCTATAAAGTGAGTCTCTTCTATGACCTCTTGAGCCACTTCAACTAGGTCAGTAAAAATAATGTTCCAGTCAGGTACAGGGGACAATCAACAGCACTCAGGAAATTATTAGCAATTAGTCAGTAGTGTTTGAGAACTTGTCATCAGCCATTAGCAATTAGCCATAGCAAAAAGTCAGCAGTCTGTCAATCCTCCTTGACTCTTCGAAGTCCCTTGCTAATCCTTTTGCTTTCTGTATTTGCTTGTCCATGATTTCACCTTACAATTTATTCTTACAGAATTATAGACCATAATAACTAAAATTAAATGCAGATTTGAATGTTATATTCTTACAATCTATTGTTATTCGTGTTTTTATTGTTTTGTATTATGATGATGATTAGTCACACATTAGCCAAGTGCATGCACACATGCACAAATGCCCACACCAATAATTCAATGCCTGTGGAGGGTGAAAACATCTTCCCCCGCCCTTTAGAGGCCCTCTTGAGGCCGGAAATGCCCTGTTTCCCAACTTCTGGTTGGTGCAGTAGGGTTGTTTTTTGCCCTCCCCAGGCTCCAAAGGTTTCCTGGGCTGGGAGAGGGTAAAAACGTCCTCCCCCATCCCCCTGGAGGCTTCCTGGAAGCCAAAAATGCCCTCCCGGAGCCTCTATTCAAGCCAAAAATCAGCTGACTAGCACACACATGTATTTTGGAGCTGAGCTACGGAAACAGCTCACATGCCAGTAGATATGACTCCGTGTGCCACCTATGACACCCGTGCCATAGGTTCGCCATCACTGGGTTAGGATATTATAATATATTGGATATATATATATATATATATATATATATATATATATATATATATATATATGGATCAAAGTAGCATGATCTTTTGCAATTGACAGATGGAGATATATTGTCAAGGCACACATTTTGTAAGTGCCATCATCATCATTATCATCATCATTTGTGATGAAGACTTATTGGAGAATTCTAAAACTTGCACACTGTTTCATGTATCTGTGATACTAATGCCATGTCCAATATTATTCTATTCAGTACGCAACCCAATATCAAATTCTGGATGCATGATTTTTTATGTTCTTCCTACATCACAGCAACATCCAGTTGGTTGCCAATATCTGGAGTATTTTCTTCCCAACCATAACTGTCTAAAACCCATCCTACCCTAAAGCTGCTATGTGATTTTGAATTAGATTTTTTTTTAAAAAAAGTAGTATCCTATTATGGATCTGAAATCAGTATTTTCACATGTGTTCTTGCAATATTTATTAGCATTGTACAAAGTATTCAAAAGAAGTGACTTATGAGCCATGCTGCATAGGTGGACCTCTTTCCTAATCATTTCAGACTCTTATACAGAATTAATGATTTGGCTGCTTTGAAGTCTTGGGATGTGATGTGTGTGGTGTGGGTGTGTTGATGGTTGCTTTGCTTCCCTGTCAATCCCAATGGATACATTATCTGGGCATGCATTCTCATGGTCAGATGGCTGAGGAAAGCCTTCAGAGAAAGAACTTCATTGAACCTTACAATATTTGCAGCTGCTTTATTGCTTTGAGGAACAGTGTTTTAGATGCTTTTTCTTGCCCTCTCTGCTACGTGCTGACATCTATGAAAATTTTCTGGGAATAAGTGCTATATATAATGCAGAACTCTTCTAGGTTCAGTATATTACTGGTCAATACATATTACTGTCCTTTCCTCAATATGGGTGAATGTGAACAATGAAAATAAAATAGAAGTTATTTGTTCTGTTCTCACTTCTGTATACCAATCATCTGCCAGACATCTGAGGGCAGAAGAACATTCATAGCAGAAGAGAAGTGAGCATTCTGCAAAGCCGGAGCTGCAGATGCTGCAACAATGATGCCCATATATGTCTGCCTAACATGTGGCAGAACATTTCGTGCCCATATGGGCACGGCCAGTCACATGCGGACACATTGCATGCAGCCCACAACCCATTATCAAGGTCCTCTTCGAACACGATGGACGAACATCATCACCATCATACCAATCAGCTAAAAACTGTGTATTGAAGACTGTGATCAACAAAAAAATAAAAAATAAATCCAGTGACTGGCGTTATCCTAAATACGTTTAACAAATTCAGTAGTGAAATAAAAATATTTGTAGGAATCCTTATAAAATCAGTCTTCCATGGCATAAAAACAAACAAAGCAGCAGAGCCACAATATCACAAAATAAAACCAAGTAAAGCATTACAGAACTCACAGTTTTCTATTTCAGATTATTTAGATTCTATTCATAGATTCATTCATTGTGGGTTTTTTCCCCCAGAAATAGAATTTGATGTTTGTTGATCAAGCAGCTTGATTCCCCACAGATGGTAGAACTAAAGCTAGCCAGAGCAGATGAAAAATAGCACCAATGTAAGCTTTTATTGGATGAAGAAAATACATACAGTTTGTACTGAAACTCTGGCACTCTGTTGCCTCAAGCCAATTCTCCCTCTCTCTCCTTCTCACTGTCCCACTCAGTCTCTCTTCTAACATGCTTCCAAAATTAATTTAGAATGGAATTTTTATATTTTTCATGTTTTCAACATGAATTAAAGTAAATACAATCCCAGAAAGTAGAATAACAAAAAAACAGTAAAACATTGCAGTAGCAAAATCAATGTTTAAATGGTTTAAAATCTTTAAAATGGTTAATTACAGTATCATAACTGAAGTGGTCATACTTAAACATATGCTGAATCTATAGAAAGCTGAGTGGAAAAATAAATGGTAGAAAACTGGGCAGCACACATATCCCTGAAATATTGTTGCTTTCCTTAGTATTTGCCACATGTGATTTCAAGATCCACTTTTGCACCGTACTTGTCCAGTTCTTACAGTGAAACGATAATGCATGATGTGGCTAAAGATTTCGTTTCCAGACAGCTTGTCATAGATCTTGACACTGATTAGGTCTGAGAGGGAGTGACTGACCCAAGATTACCCAGCTGGCTTCTGTGCTTAAGGGAGGTCCTAGCCTCGCTAACTGCTAAAATATGGTGGTTCTCTTCACTTTATGCTTAAATGCTGAAGAAAAGTCAATTTATGCTTTAAAAGAAAAAAGAAAAATAAATGTTGTACCTTTGAATCACTTTTTGTCTTTGGATGACTGCCTGAATTAATCCATCAGTTTTCTTGGCAAGGTTTTTCAAAACTGGTTTGCCATTGCTTCCTTCCTAGGTTTGAGAGAGAGTGACTGGCTCTGGATCATGTGATGATGTGCCTCAGGCAGAACTAGAATTCATGGTATTCTGATTTCTAGCCCTCTGTCTTATCTGCTACCAAAAACTTTTGTATGCCTTTGGCTCACATCAATCCACCTTCCAATTTTTGTCATCTTCAAACCTCAGTGAGTTTATGTGGTAAAATTATCTACAATTTGAAGATGGCTATTTTGTCTAAACCACTATTGACATTTTTCAGATTCAGGTGACATGGTCATTTGTGCTTTAACATGTAATGCTTAAATATCTTTTGGAGTTATCTTGAGCTGATATAAGCTGTCAGCCAGACAGTGCACTATGGTACATAATGTGGTGAGCACATCCTTCATAGATGCTTTAATAGATCCTATACTAAGTGTTCTGCCTGACTGGGCTCAGGCAATGCGTAACAGTCCAAGGAAAAGAAATCAAACACACACATGCTCTTCTAATCAGCAAACTTGTATTAAACAAATGAAAAAGGGTTACTCAAAACAGTCCTTAGTGTCAGGAAATAATGATAGTGCAAGGCTTACTTCAGCCGCATACAAAAACACAGGAAAAAGCAAACAAAGACAACCTGGAATGAGCAAAGATGTTTCAGGAGTCCTTTTGAATCTTTGGAGCAAACAGCAAGTCTCAGAGTTTTCACCTCCCATGTGTCTGAAAAAGCTGGGTTGAAAACTCCAAAGGCACGGAACAGAAACGTCAGAGCAGGAACCACAAAATAACACAGATAAACAGCCACAGTTTGCCTTGTGCCTCTGTTCCCTTTTATAGCTTTAGCCCTCATTAAGGGAACCACCCCCCAGCCCTCAGTATAAGAACCACACCCAACCCAGGTGCTACTCTGATGACTTGTAATAATCCTTCAATTGATCCCTCCTTTGCATCGCTCTTCTGCTACGCATGTCTATCAATTGTTCGGCAGAGGAATCCAAGGACAAAAGACTGTCAGAGGGACTGCATGCCAAATCCCCTGGGCTGTCTGCTGAATCCTGCGAACCAGTGGCCTCATCCTCCTGGCTCTCTGCCACGTCTTCCTGGCTGTCAGCCAGGCTTTCGCACTCACTTTGTGCTGCATCTCTCCCATCTGTGGGAGCAACGGCTGGTCCAGGCCCAAACACAACACTAAGCAGGGAGTTAAACTAGATTAGCCTTTCAACTCTGTGATGATATACAGTGGTACCTCTACCTACGAATGCCTCTACTTATGAACTTTTCGAGATACAAACCATGTGTTCAAGATTTTTTTGCCTCTACTCATGAACCATTTTCAACTGATGAACTCCCCCCCCCTCTGATCACCTTTAAAGAGGTTGGGAGGAGTGGGCGAAAGGCAGCAGGGAGAAGTGTAACCTGCCCAGCCTGGCCACCTCTCCCTGTCCCAAGTACCACAGGGATATCATGAATGGCTTACTCAAGCCAGCACCTGGGAAGCTGACTGGAACAGCGAGCGGAGGGAAGCGGATGGTCAGCAGGAGACAGGCAAAGCGCCAGGGAAAGCAGCAGGAGGAGGCAGAGGAGGCCGCAAGGGGATGTGGGGATTCCGATGACCCTGGCTCAGTGATCAAGGCTACATCAGAGGCTCTGCAATGAACTGGAGGCCAGAGAAACCCACCTGGGAATTATGGAAGCAGCACTCATAATAGGGAATCAAACAAGCTTAGGCACCCTTTCTGGGTCGGGTCCATCTCTGCAGGCAAGCAAAGGAAGCAGGTGAAGGGATGAATGAGCCCAGGCACCGTTCAGTCCCCCCTGCTGCTCAGCTGGCAAACCACAGCTGATCCTCTTTGCAAACTGGAGCTGGTCTTGAACTCAGGATTCACCCCTCACCTCCAAAGGACAGCCGAGTGGGGTGCTTCAGAACCAGGCCAACTGTGGAGCAAGGCACGACCTCCAAGCAGCAGCAGCAGCAGCAAAAGAAGAAGAGCCAGCCACCGGACAAGTGTGCAATTGGACAGCCCAAAGCGGCAGAGGAGGAAAAAAAGCAGGTGACCCCACATGCAGGCTGCTTCCCGTGGCTGCAAAGAGGAAGAGTGCTCCTCAGCTTCTCTCTGCAGGAGGAGGAGGAGGTAGAGGCAGGCACGGAGGGGCTTAGCACAGCCAGGAAGAAGGAAGCAGCTACAGCAGGGCAGCTCTGCCTGGCCAGGCTACTGCGCCTCCCCACAGAGTTCTAAATGTACCGCCGTAGAAGGCTCATCTCTCTCATCCGCTCACTCTCCCACCTGCTACAAGGACACCATGGGGAAAAGCTCCTGATGCTGCACCTCCCTTGCCGCCACAGCAGCCCCCTCCACCTGGGAAGCAGTACTGCATGGCCAAGCCAAGTTTCCCATCCAGCAGAGCATTTTGAATGGGACATGGGGCGAAGGAAGTGGCAGGTGATGGGGGCGTTTGAATGGGAGATCAGGTGAAGGAAGCAGCAGTTGAGGGGGGACTTTGAATGGGAGATGGGGCAAAGCAAGTGGCGAATGAGGGGGATTTTGAATGGTCGATCGGGCTAAGGAAGCGGCAGGCGAGGAGGGATTTCAGATAGGAGTCCACTTGCTTTGCCCCATCTCCCATTCAAAGTCCCCCCTCACCTTCTGCTTGCTTTACCCCATCTCCCATTCAAAGTCCTCCCTCTCCTGCCACTTCCTTCGCCCCATCTCACTGCCAAAATCACCTCTCGCCCCCCACATCCTTCACCCGTGCCTTTTTAAAAAAGCCTTAAAAGTTTTGGATTTTCTTAATGGGTTTGCACACATTATTTGCCTTTACATTGATTCCTGTGGGGAAAAAATTGCTTCTACTTATGAACATTTCTACTTAAGAACCTGGTCACGGAACGAATTAAGTTCATAAGTAGAGGTACCACTGTAATTCTATGGTAAAGTACCAATTCTTTCTCAAACGCCATGCTAAATGATGAAGTACCACCTGCTTCAAGTTACAAAAAAACATATCCTGGAAAGCTACACTTTGCCACTTATAGAAGAGTAACTACAATACATTTTTCTCTTTCTTAGATTAGCTCTTTATGCCCCCCTGGTAGCTTTTTATCCTGCCTCTCAATCAATGAGCCACCTGAAAAATAGCTTGATGGAATCTGTCATGGTATAATTTAATCTGAGCCACTGGAAGAATGAAGCCCTATTTTTACAGGTTATATATAGATGGCAGATAGAGATAGTTTACAAGGGGTTCGGCGCCATGGTATCAAAAATAAGGTATTAAAATGCAGGCATTTATAATGGAGGCACATCATTTCCCATGAAATGTATATTGTGCATTGCTTCCCATGGAACATAATGCACAAGCAAAAAAGATTCTTCATCTAGACAATACAGGTAGTCTCAATTTAAAACAATTCATTTAGTGACCGTTTCAAAGTACAATAGAACTTAAAAAAGTGACACGGCCATTTTTCAGATAACCTCTGCAGCATCTCCATGGTTGTATGATCAAAATTTAGATGCTTGGCAACTGACTCATATTTACGATGATTGCAGTGTCCCAGGGTCATGTGATTACCTGGGGTGCTCTTCTGACAAGTTTTAAAAGAAACTTTATTTAGATTTTCCAATACAATAAAAAGAGAAAACATATACACATGCAGATCATAACCCATTTCTGAATCAATATGCAACAATTTCAAGTTTAGTCAGTTACTTTCATCAATGAAAAAATAAAATGAATTTATCTTGTTAAATGTTAGTATTTATGAATTTCATCTGTTATCATATAAATAGTTTTTAATCTCTCATCATCTCTTTAAATTATTCTCTTATCAATCCAGTTGTACCATTTATCCCAAGGTTTGTTTTTTTCATCTTCTTTCGTGCCTTTAATGTCTCTTGTCATCTTGTCCATCTCTGCAGACCTATAGACAAGTTGATGGGGAAGCAAGATTCACTTAATACCCATGCTATTAACTTAACAATTGCTGTGATTCGCTTAATAATGGTGACAATAAATATCATAAAATGAGTCAAAAATCACTTAACAGAAAACTTGGACTTAATTGTGATCATAAATTGAAGATAACTTTTATTTAGGAATAGATAGACAGACAGATAGACATATAACCAAACACGGACAAATATACTAACAATGTATTTTGATTTCTTTCTAGATTGAGGAGAAAAATGAAGCCAAAGAAATATATGAGCCAGATAGCAATTTATTTCCACGCATCTATACAAATATCTATACGTAATCTGCAGGTTTTCTGAGGGATTTTAAGATTGGAAGCAATTGTTACAAAGAGGCAGGGAAGATGCAATTAAATGTAAGAAAAATGTATAAAGCCACTATCTTTGGAATAAGACATATACTTGAGGTAGTAGACAAGAAATACATGTGGGAATAAACATTTTCATTCAGAATATCTTCCCTTCCAATTTATATCTAACCTTTTTATCTGAAAATTCAGAATGGAAAGGAAAGTTGAGAGCAATAGATGCTGGAGTAGCTTTGGGGGCATATACATTTAAAACAGGCTTAAGTATATTTTGGTTCTCATGGCAATGAAAAATAGAACTTTTATTTCAAAAATATCTCACAATACTTCCTTTGTTAAAAGTAAACAATGGAAATGGACTATCACCTTTATTCTTTGTTTCTGAATTTTCTAGAAATATCTGTATTCTAAGCAAGATGTATTCATATCTGATTCAGAAATGTTTTCTGTATTCTTTGAAATCATTAGGGTCTCAAGTGTATTCTGGTATAAATTGAATTAAATATAAGGTGGTGTCTATTTTAAAAATTCTGCATTAATGCAGAAATAAAATAGTACAAAGCATGTGAAGTGAAAAAGGGTTTGAAAATAATTTGAACCATCCCCCTTGAACCCTAAGCCATTTTGTCAGCTGGGTGTGCATGTGGAAAAAGGAAAACACATTTTGAAAGATAAAATGTCACTGTTAATTGTAACATAACATTCCATTTGGTCAGAACTCCTTTTCCTTTAGAGGTCCTGAAAAACTCTCAGTCCTGAAATTTCAATACTCAACCAGGGGAGGCTTAAAATGAATGTCCATGGAGATTTTCAGTCATCCAGGTCATGATTGTCCCAATGGTGCTTTTTCAAAAGGCAACTGAACGTTCTCTACTTATGGTATGATAAAAAGTAAAGTTAATGTTGATTTTAATAACTATTTTGTTAGACATGCCAAACTAAGAGTTTGGATTAAATGTAAAACAAGCCTTTGTACAAAGCTGCCTCTTTCTGTGTCACAACAGGAAGCTTTTTTAAAAAAAAAAAATGGTGGCAGCACCAGACTGGTTGATGTATAGTAAAATTTTATCTCTCAACTCTGGTGACCCAATATTAAAGCCAACGAAAGAACTTGAATCAGAAAATTATGTTTGCCATTGGTTTACTCATCAATAACTCAAAGAAATATTTAAGTTGTTGTGATAACCTAATTCCTTTCGGCAAATTTTATTTTTTAAAAAAGTTTTTATAGGAATGTTATATTCTATTGCCAAGAGCTATGCATAAAGGAAAGAGCTTGTCCAGGGCATATACTGTGCTGTACTTTTTCTTTTTCAAGGGATTTTAAGCTGTTTCCCCCCCCTTTATTAAGTGTTTGCCCCATTGCATTCCAGTATTGATGCTCTTCATTGCCATTTCCTCCCTATCATGCTTTCAGTGTGTTGTTCCTTAATGAAATGCCAATTTTGTAGGACCACCTTTGCTGTGGAAGGCAATTATTTAAGCACTATTTAGTTAAAAGACCACACTTGCATAGTAATCCTTATTTAATGATTCCTATGTCATATATAGGAACAAAGGTCTGCTATGTTAAAAAGTTAGATGTGAATACACATACGTATATATACATACATGCATATACTGTACATAACTTTTTAGTTGAGAATTTAGAAGTTAGATTGATATTCTAGAGCTTAATCCCTATGCATGCTAAATCTAATAAATTATACAAATAAATGAGTATAGGTGTGTGCATTTACTGAACACGTATTCTGACAGGAGGCAAAGGAAGAAAAATCAGTTTCAAATCAATGTAAGGAGAGAAGCAAATGAATCACAATCACGAACCCAATAGCATCTAAGAAAGTTAAGTACCTGCCAAGATATTGCAAATTGCTTTGGAAACATGTGGTAAATATCCTTTGAGATATTTCTCTAATCAAACCATGGTGTGGCTTCCCTTGACTAACACAAACATTTTGCCTGTCTGATTTGCCTCTAGATCAAATTTGTTTGTTTGTCTGTCTGTCTGTCTGTCTGTCTGTCTGTCTGTCTGTCTGTCTGTCTGTCTGTCTGTCTGTCTGTCTGTCTATCTATCTATCTATCTATCTATCTATCTATCTATCTATCTATTTATTACATTTGTATGCCGCCCCTCTCCGTAGACTCGGGGCGGCTCACAACAACAATAGAAAACAGTTCATAACAGATCTAATAATTTAATGATTAAAAAAGAAAACATTAAAATCCCCGTTATTAAAGCAGACGTACACATAGACATACCATACTTAAATTGTATAGGCCCGGGGGAGATGTCTCAATTCCCCAATGCCTGATGGCAAAGGTGGGTTTTAAGGAGTTTACGAAAGGCAGGGAGGGTGGGGGCAATTCTAATCACCTTCAGAAATTTATCTCAGATCCATTAGTTATTTTTTTATTGTTCTTCAAAATTTCTGTTTCCCCAGGAACTTTCAAGTGGGGTCTCGTGTGGTGCTTAAGAAGAAGAAAAAGTAGCATCAATTCTGAAAATGGTTAAGTCAAGAGCCAGATAAAAATAAAAGATGGTTAGAACTGTTGAGAAGTGGGGAAAACCAATAAAACCAAATTTAGCCATCATTTAGCCTACAGTCCAAATTGCCAACAATGTTATATTCTCAAATATATATATAAAATATTATGGGTGTACAGTACTTAGAACATTATCTTTAGGGGCTGGTGACTGGAATTAATTACTTGGTATTTGCTGTTAGCTTGATAATAGTAGCAAAAACAAATTTACCAAGACTGAGCTGTAACTGTTCCTTGCTTGTCTGATTCATAGCAGTCAATGAATCTGTATGTACAACCTTGGGGGGGCAGTGGTTATTGTGCAGTACTGCAAGCTACTTCTGCTGACTACTGGCTGTAGTTCACCCGTTCAAATCTCACCAGGCTCAAGATTGACTCAGACTTCCATCCTTCCGAGATGGGTAAAATGAGGACCCAGATTGTTAGGGGCACTATGCTGATTCTGTAAACTGTTTAGAGAGGCCTGTAAAGCACCATGAAGTGGTATATACATCTAAGTGCTATTGATATACAGTACACAGTGAATTTTTAAAGATATTCACAATGTGATATTCCCCTCCCTTCTTTTTAAAAATAATTGAATTTAACTGCACTGATATCATTTCTTTTTCCTCATTAGATAACAGAAAGCCCCACAATTGCACTCCATGAAGACCAATGGTGATGGCAGTTTCATAGAGTGTACTGCCAAGTAGCCACTAAGCTGAAGTATTTGATTCTCTTAAAATCAGTTCAACCCAATCTGGATTATCAAAGGGTTTTGACAAATCATACTGAGCAATTCAAAACCAGTACATGGTAAAGTCTAAATATTTAATATACGTCATACTTCATATATTTGGAAAAAGAAAAAAAAATGATCATTTAAAGTAAATTTAGAAATAAGAAATTTAGCAATTGTTATAGTGCCACCTCACCTCATATCTATCTTTGGTGTTGACTAAATATTAACAAGTGAATATTATATGTTACCTTTAAAAATTTTATTATTAGGAACAATATTGGGAAATGTGAGAAAACTCTAGTTAACTACTAGTGGTTAAATAAAAATCAGGGTCTCTATTGCTATTTATTCCTTTTGCCATATTGATGGGATTGCATACATAAGTGATCAATAAACAGTAAAATAAAAGCAAATTGCATGGTTTCAATTTCTCACCCTCAAAGTATGTTTTTTAAAAAATATATTTTTATTAATTTTTCACATTTTATATATCATAGCATTTCTTTGAGCTGATCTACAATCTTTTATATACAGTATTATTCTATTTATATAATTTATACATCATTTTACAATGCTTTCTAATTCTATATCTTCATCCCACATTTTCTCTTCAATTTTCTATCATTAATCCATGTATACAATTTGTCCCATATTTTGTAGTAGTCTGTTTTTGTCCTCTAAGTTCTATGGTTAATTTGTCCATTTCTGCGCAATCAAAAATCTTCTTAATTATCTAGCTTTTGATGGGTACATTAGGGTTCCTCCAACATTGCGCATATGTGATCTTAGCAGTTGTTGTAATGTACAAAATCAAATACTTGATACTTTTATCATATTGCCTTTCAAAGTGAACTGCCCCAAATTTGACTGTAGAAAATGCAATTTTAGCAACAGAGTGGTTAATGCCTGGAAATCACTACCTGACTCTGTAGTTTTGTCACCAAACATCCAAATTTTTACCCTTGGACTGTCCGCTGTTGACCTCACCTGATTCCTAAGAGGTCAGTAAGGGGTGTGCATAAGCACACCAGCATGGCTACCTTTCCTGTCCAATTGTTGTCACTTATCAGTACCCATCTTATGTATATAAACAATGTTATATCTATGTATATTACAAATACATACTTGACAAAATAAATAAAATAAATAAATAAATAAAATAAGTTGCTAACTTCAGTTTCCTTTTCTACTTTTAAAGATTTTTTTAATTATAATTCAGTTTATGAAATTGAGGAAATCTCCTAACGCTGAGGGTTTTAAATAAATTGGCAAAAACATATAGTGGATTATTTTTTCCTATTTTGTTGGAGCCGTATATCAAATCTTTTTCAAGTAAACTTAATTCTATCGCTTAGTTTCATTACTACAAATAAGATATTCCTTCCTATGCAAGGTAATAATTTTATTATAGACCTGCTTGTTTGATAAATGAGTGCTAAGATTTTATAACTTGTTTTTCCTCAATTGCTTTGTACTCAGTTCAGGTTGAGTTTGTAGTATGAAATTATCAAGGTTTCATATAATATTAGGTGTATAATTTATATAATCACTTTAACTCAAATCATGGATAATTCAGCAGCTGTTATTTCCAGTCTTGAAGTTGAATTCAACATGGTCTAGATTTGTCCTACTGCTATCACATTTTGGCTGAGACCAAAGAATTGTTAAAATCAAAGAATTGCACAGAGATCATGGATTTCTGTTTTGCATTGTATATGGACATTTGGATTACATTTGCTTCAGGGAATTTGTTGACAAAGGAGCAAAGAAGTAGACTTCCAAGCATTTCTATTTTTTTTAAAGCTTTTCCTACATGAGACAAATTTTTGGACTTCTTTCTCTTTTTTTCTGGAGATAAACTCTTATTCTACTTGGCAATTCTGTTTAAGGAAATAATTTAAAGCACTAGACATATTTGCCATTTGGTCTCTAACTTGATTTACTTCTTTATACATGAGAATATTCTTTCATCCCTTTTAACTTATTTTCAGGTCCAAAAATGCAGAATTCAGTTGCCATCCCAAATGTCTGGCCATTTCTTCATTGCATAATATTTTCTGTCCAAAAGTCAGCATTAGACACTCTGTTTACTCTATTGTCCACAGAAGATAGACTTCTGCAACCTGGCAAACATTTAATTTTCAAGATATGCTGTGACATATCTTTCAGTATTTTGAAAAGAAATCGAGAAATTATAGAATTAATACGTAAGGTAGGCTTGTTGTGAAAAGCTTTGTTATAGTATGTGATAGCTGTTGCATGTTAATGGATGGGGCCTTCTTATCTACCTATTGATTTAAAAATATTGATTTAAATATATTTCTGGAAGTGAAAGACAGACTGAAGGAAAAGTCAAGTGGAAAGATGAATCCAAGTTAAACCCACACAAAAGAAAGACCTGGCTATGTTATCAGGCTAAGAGCTCCCAGGCAATTGGAGATTTGCTTAGATGGCTCCAATGTTGAAGTGGCCATTGCCTATGGTTTATATTTTTGGTTTTTATAATATGTAGTAATCTGTATTTTTCCATTTTGTATCTGTTATTTTTATATTTTCATTAGACAGTTGTGTACTACCCCGAGTCACTTGTGGTAAGATGGGGACCTAAATGAATTTGATTAATAAATAACATTAAATATTACAAAGCAGAAACTTGCCTTCCAGTACATTTATTGCTTATCTAAGCCAACAAAACAAATAAAAAAACCCTGGTTCCACATTCATCAGTCACAGTTATTCAACTGAATAATTCCTGCTAACTTCAGACAATTTCACTTTCTATGGAAGGAAACATCTTTGAATAACATTGGATGCTAAAGCTGCTGTTACCAGGAATTAAGGCAGAATACAGCTGCACAAAAATACATGTGAATTATATTATAGGACCTCTTTAAAAGACATACGATGGGATAGACTTCACTCATTATCAGCTTTGTGATCTTCCTAAAGTTGATTTATGTGAAGCATTTCCCTAACCTCCCACTGAGATAAAAGAATTTGGAGAAAGAGCTTTAAAAACATTTCACCTCCTGGCTCTCCCAGCTGTGTTTCACATGATCCTCTTTTCTGTTCATATTTATACTATTTTGTGTTTTTGTAATGGTTTGATTGATTTATGCATCAGCTAGAGACCTGCTATTATTAAACCATCCAGAGTTATCTTCTACCACATCTTCCTTCTCATAAAGGAAATCAGTAACTGCTTAATTTGGTCATTTTGTTTAATTTGCTCTAAAAATCTTACGGGAAATTTCCATAAATAAAAGCAAGCTTTATAATCACTTCAGCATTACTGAGCAATCACAGAAATAGCTCATATGGAAATCCTTGCAATCCGAATGATCAAATACTGTACAGTCACTTCTATGAGTGCATTTGTACTCCTTTTCCTTGTTTGAAGAAAGATTATGTCTACCTCTTTTATGTATAAGAAATTACTAGGAAATCATATCATTTTTATAGTATTTGTCTTTCTTGAGATTATCATATTTCTTTAATGTCTGCACACAAAAAGAAAGAGTGAGATGGGGTGTGGCCATCACCAGAGCGCACAGAGTTCTCCATGCTCCGCAGGGGAATTCCAAATCTCAGCCATTTGTACCAGGTCAGAACTGCCCTGGAGGTGCAGGTGCAATGAGAAGCACTGACAAGAGAACCAGGCAGGCTGAAGGTGTGGAATGGCTCATCTGGAACAACTCCTTCAAACCCAGGGGCAATAGGGACAAGCTGCGGGCTCAGCTGCAGGGGAGATGCTCCAGATGATCCCACTGAAGTTGCTGCCATTGGAGCCATAACAGGCTAGAATAGTGATTGTATGTTCAGGCAGGACGAAGGCAGGGAATGGCTTCAGCTCCATTTAACCATGCAGAGCAAAGAAGTGCAGAAGTTCCAGCCCATCTGCTCCATGAGCAAAGCAGGCAGCAGCAGGTTGTGTAGAAGAAAGGCACCAAGGCAGTGGACGCTAGTCCCTGCACACAAAGATGAACTATTGGTCCAACAAAAATGAACTACTGCCTACCCTGAATTCCTCACTGCTCCTGCACTAGTGCCACAACTCCACTCAACCACACTCCTTTGCTGATCCCAGCAATGAAGCCAGGAAGGCTAAAGGGACAGCAGTGATGGCAATGGACAACACCTGACAGGGCATGCACAGTTGCAGGGCTGGGCCACCTACCATCCCAGTCCCAGAACACTTTCTTCCTTCTCCTGACGCCAAGAATAGAATGAATGGAATAGAATAAAACAATAGAGATGGAAGAGACCTTGGGGGACTTCTCATCCTGCTTAGGCAGGAAACCCTACACCACTTCAAACAAATGGTTAACCAACATCTTCTTAAATTTTCCAGTGTTGGAGCATTCACAACTTCTGGAAGCAACTTGTTCTAATTAATTGTTCTGTCAGGAAATTTCTCCTTAGTTCTAAGTTGCATCTCTCCTCCCCTAGCCACTGAACTGTTATCTTTTAATTACCCTCACTGAGAAGCTGCCAAGATAAACTCACATGCAAGAATGTGGCTTGTTTAAATGAAACTTACTATATAAAAAGATTTATTTGAAATGTCAGCACATGGATTCCTCCTTTGTTTTCAAGCTATGTAGGCCCAGGATAGAACACTTTCCAGTCCTAATGAGATGCTAACAATGTTTCCAGCTATTACTGATTTGTGGGCTCTTTCATTGTTACCATTTCCGAATAAGGTTTTTTTTCAAGCCCTAACCAGGGAATAAAATGATTTGCCGAAGGTAACCAGACTAAGGAGGCTAGTCAGATGAATACCTGGTAGACAGATTCCCCCCCTGTTTTCCTCCCCCAAAACTAAGGTGTTGAAACATAGAAACATAGAAGACTGACGGCAGAAAAAGACCTCATGGTCCATCTAGTCTGCCCTTATACTATTTCCTGTGTTTTATCTTAGGATGGATATATGTTTATCCCAGGCATGTTTAAATTCAGTTACTGTGGATTTACCAACCACGTCTGCTGGAAGTTTGTTCCAAGCATCTACTACTCTTTCAGTGAAATAATATTTTCTCACGTTGCTTTTGATCTTTCCCCCAACTAACTTCAGATTGTGTCCCCTTGTTCTTGTGTTCACTTTCCTATTAAAAACACTTCCCTCCTGGACCTTATTTAACCCTTTAACATATTTAAATGTTTTGATCATGTCCCCCCTTTTCCTTCTGTCCTCCAGACTATACAGATTGAGTTCATTAAATCTTTCCTGATACATTTTATGCTTAAGACCTTCCACCATTCTTGTAGCCCGTCTTTGGACCCGTTCAATTTTGTCAATATCTTTTTGTAGGTGAGGTCTCCAGAACTGAACACAGTATTCCAAATGTGGTCTCACCAGCGCTCTATATATGGGGATCACAATCTCCCTCTTCCTGCTTGTTATACCTCTAGCTATGCAGCCAAGCATCCTACTTGCTTTTCCTACTGCCCGACCACACTGCTCACCCATTTTGAGGCTGTCAGAAATAACTACCCCTAAATCCTTCTCTTCTGAAGTTTTTGCTAACACAGAACTGCCAATGCAATACTCAGATTGAGGATTCCTTTTCCCCAAGTGCATTATTTTACATTTGGAAACATTAAACTGCAGTTTCCATTACTTTGACCATTTATCTAGTAAAGCTAAATAATTTACCATATTACAGACCCCTCCAGGAATATCAACCCTATTGCACACTAGAGTCATCGGCAAATAGGCAAACCTTCCCTACCAAACCTTCCCCTATGTCACTCACAAACATATTAAAAAGAATAAGACCCAGAACAGACCCTTGTGGCACACCGCTTGTAACCTGTCTCTGCTCAGAATACTCACCATTAACAATAACTCTCTGATGTCTATGCTTCAGCCAGCTTAAAATCCACTGAACTATCCAGGGATTAAGTCCAATCTTCACTAATTTATCTATCAGCTCTTTATGTGGAACCGTATCAAAGGCTTTGCTGAAGTCCAGATAGGCAATATCCACGGCACCACCTTGATCCAACACCTTTGTAACATAGTCAAAGAAATCAATGAGATTAGTCTGACCTGATTTGCCTTCAGTAAAGCCATGCTGATTTGGGTCCAATAAGTTATTGTTTTTTAGGTACTGATTTATCCTCTTTTTGAGTAGAGTCTCCATCATTTTAACTATAACTGATGTCAAGCTAACTGGCCTGTAGTTACCAGCTTCTTCTCTACTGCCCTTCTTGTGGATAGGCACAACACTGGCCATTCTCCAATCCTCAGGAACATCTCCTGTTAACAGAGATTGGTTAAACAAATCAGTCAGGGGGTAGCAATGACAGATCTGAGTTCTTTAAGAACTCTCGGGTGGATGCCATCTGGACCTATTGCCTTATTTATCTTTAATCGTTCAAGTTCTTCTAAGACATCGGCTTCTAAGATCACTGGAGCTAAATCCGTACAGCTGGAAGCAATGCTATATCCCTCTATAGTATTATTTTGTAAGGTGTCTTTCGAGAAAACTGAACAGAAGTAGCTATTGAAATGGTCAGCGATCTCCTTATTCCCATCAACGCATGTATTCTTCCCGGTATTAAGCTTCGTGATGCTGCAGTTTTTCTTCTTCCTATCACTAATATATCTGAAGAAGGTTTTATCCCCCTTCTTTACAGATTTGGCAATTTCTTCCTCTTTTGAGGTTTTAGCAGCATGTATTATCTGTTTCGCCTCCTTCTGTCTCATTTTATACACCTCTCTATCAGCTATACTTCCAGACTCTTTATACCTCCTATAGGCAGCCTGGTGTTTTTCTTATACTCTAGTGCATCTTTATTAACTGAAGATAGAACATTAAAAATGAGACAATTACAACAAGAGATTAACTTGGATTGGCATACATACTCCCAGATTAAAAATAGATATACTACAGATACAAAACAGCATGAATTTCAGATAGAATATCAAGAATAACATAAAATAATTTTATAGGCAGATTACAAATTAATTAGCAAAATATACAAATTTTTATTACAATATGAACTAGAAGAAGAAACACTCAAAGAAAATACGATTAGATGGGAACAAAATTTGGGTTATAATATTGAATTGGCAAGATGGGGAAAATGTGGCAGTCAAATTTAAAATTAGCAGTATCTACAGCATACAGAGAAAACCAATACAAGATGTTTTTTACAGATGGCATCTCCCAGCAGCACGTCTTGCAAAAATGTCTAAAAAAATATCTCCTATATGCTGGAAATGTCAGAAAGCATATGGTACATATTACCATCAGTGGTGGACATGTGAGAACGCTAAAACTTTTGGACTAAGATTTAAAAAATGATAGGAGATGTAACAAAGAAATATATTGATTGAAAACCAGATATTTTCTATTGGGAATTATGTTGGGAAATTACTCAAAAGGTATATATTATTTAATAATTCATATTTTAATGGCAGCTCAATTTGCTTATGCACAAAAATGGAAAAACAATGAAATACCAAATGAAAATGAGATTATAACGAAAATTCTTGACTGTGCTGAATTGGATAAAATGACCAAAGAATTGCAAGATAAGGAGGAAACATAATATTATATAACATGGAACAGGTTCAATGCTTGGTTAAACTTGCAAAGAAATGATAACGAAATAAAGGGAGACTAGTATAGATCTATTTCAAGCTTTTTAGCTCATGTCAGCTAGACATACCCTTCTAATATTCGAACCTGGGCTGTTTTGCCTTGCTAGGCAATGCTTGTACCCTCTAAACCACGGGCTCTATTCTCTTTTATCAGCTTAGCCAGGAAAATATTTCATGTTTTTCTGTCAAGTCACCTGGCAGGCCCAAAAGCTATATATAGTTTATAGAATGTAAAATAATTGTATATAAAGAAACGTACATAGAAACTGAAGATCAAAAATTTAATATTAAATTTCATAGCAAAATTAGTTGAAAAGAGATATAAAGTAGAATAGGAACCAGAAATATATGGTGGAAATACAGTAGTATAAATACAGTATATTAAATATGGTTAGTGGAAGTGACATAGAGGAAAGATTGATAGACCGATTCAGAGCTATAACTGAAATAGGAACTGTGTTTCCTATCTGTAGATGTTTGTATGTGTTGTAATGTGTTTGTGTATAAAAATAAAATTAAAAAACAAAGAATTGCAGACTTAGCTTGAGATGGGCAGAAGAATCTCCCTAACCCAAATCGCAAAGCAGGTGAGTAAACAATAATTATAAATCAACTATTACAGGTACAGTTACAGGCAGTAATGGGCAGCCAAAAATTTTACTGCCACACTGTGGATGTGGCTTATTTTGTGGGTGTGGCTTAAGGGTCATGTGAATGGGTAGGAGAGGCTTGCTGACCATGTGACCAGGTGGGAGTGGCTTGAACGATCATCATCGTTCAAGTGAACTGTTAAGTCCTCGACTTACAACCTTGTCAGTTGTGTCACTCGTTGGGGTGACAATTTGCTTTGTGTTTCCTGTGCTCTCCTTCCTGGGTCACCCCCCCCCCGACACACCTCAGGCGAATGGGTGCTGCCAGAAGCATAAATGATGTCAGCGCCACTTCCACCCATGCCTTCTGCTTGCACCTCAGGCGGGAGGTGGCCGCATGAGATTGGAACAGAGATGGGCAGGAGAGAGAAAAGCTTGTCTGAGACCAGAAAGGAGGAAAGAGGAAAAAAGCAAGGAGTCCAGATGCAGCAGCAGCAGCAGCAGCAGGGAATAAAGGAGAGCTGAGCCAAGACCAGTAATCCAGGAGGTGACAACCGCCGATCAGCTGGAGCTGCGCACACATCTTCATTTCCACCGGTGGAACTGCGTTCCATCCCATCCTGCCTGCTGCCCACCCCGGTTACAGGTACCTCTAACCCCTAACCCCTAACAGAACCAATTACATTGTTTAGAAAGCAAATGAAGCAACATTTTGTGATCTGAGCCTATTAAAACAACACATAAAATGTACTTGCAGTTTTCATGTGATCGTCTTCCAAGGCAAGTCTGGACTCAGGTATTAAATCACTATTTTGAAATTATTTAGCTATATCATAGCGAAGACCATTATGTGGATAGTGTGCATGGAATGCTAGTTTCTCATTCTACAGATAATCCTCAAATTATTACCACAACTGAACCCATAATTGTTATTGTTAAGTGGGACATTTGTTAAATGAATTTTGCTCCATTTTATGATCTTTTAGTGTCTTCTATTGCAAATGTACAGCTACTAAATCTGCACCTGTAAAAATACAGATAATTGTTGGCTAGCAGAATGCAGATCACAATAATTCTGCTCCCATCTAGTGTGTGTCCACAGATTTCCAGTCCACCTATTAAAATGATGCATAAAACATAGTTTGGTTTCCCTTTCACAGAGTGCCAAGTGTAAATTGGTCCTGTGGTAGCTAGTTAGAAGTAAATAGCAGATTTTAGTCATCAGTGCAGTCAACTTGCTGTATTTTAGAAGCAATTTATTTTTAAAGGAATTAAATGTCCTCCTGAATATGTCTCCTGGATTTGTGTTATCATTTATATGCAAGTAGATGTCTTTTAAAAAAAAATAATGTGCATTATTTGCAAACCTAGTTATGCATGAGGCAGCTGTATACTGCACAGGGTTGAAGCAGCCTATACAGTAAAGAAAAGTGAATATGTTTTCTTTTTCAAAAGAAACCTCATGGCACTATTCCTTTGTTCAGCATTCCATGCATTCTCTTTTTTCTTAATGTGTCTTGTAGAGAAGATGAGGAAAGAAAACAAATAGATTTCAATCACCAGTGCGAGTTTGAACATTTTGTAGTGCTCTCAGCTGCTAAACATTCCCTTGGACCTTTAGTCTGGGGAATATCTCTCATATGTTAGTGGAATTGCAGTAATCGTTTCTGTTGCAAACCTTCAGCTACAGGAGACACAATAATGTGTCCCTTAGTCATTGAATCTCCAGTGAAGTGGACTTAAATATGAAGCTTCCTTAAAGGAAAAACTATATCCATGGGGCACTTGATCTGAATAACCCTCACTTTCTTAAATAATTATCAAGGGATTCAGACCTTTCAAAGTCATGTTTAAAGACTTCTAAAGTTGGGACTGTAGTCCATGCAAATGACATGGCTTTATTCCAATGGATATGTGGATATGATCTAGGCAAATGTACTCAATGTATTTCACATGGAATCTTACAGGAGAAAATTGTAAAGTATCTGTTCTTACAGGAAGGGAGGGAGGGAGGGGGAAGGAAGGAAGGAAGGAAGGAAGGAAGGAAGGAAGGAAGGAAGGAAGGAAGGAAGGAAGGATCTTATCTAAACTGTTCAAGTTCATTATACATTTTGTCTATATTCTTAAAAAGATTTGGCATGGGAATATACTCTTTATCATTCTTCAGTATTCCTCTACTGCTAATGGATTGAACTCAGATTGTAATAGCGAAAGCTAAGAAACTTTGCTGCTATAGTACACAAATGCTGCAATGGTTCAATGAAGAGGTTCCTTTCTCCACATCAAAATACCCAAAATTTAAGATTTAATTGGATTTGTATGCTGCCCACCTCTGAGGACTCGGGGCAGTTCACAGCATATACAAAATGGAAAACAGTAATAAACAATCAAATTAATAATACATTAAAACAATTCTTAAAATTCTAATTTAAAAAAGCTATAATTACCATTCATCCGACAATCATACTAAAAACATTCATTGGTCAGGGAGGAAGATCTAAAAACCCCAGGCCTGGTAGCAAAGATGAGTTTTTAAACAGACATACGTTCAAACATACCATACATAAATTGTATAGGCCCAGGGGAGATATCTCAGTTCCCCCATGCCTGACGACAAAGGTGGGTTTTGAGGAGTTTACGAAAGGCAAGGAAGGTGGGGGCAGTGCGAATCTCCAGGGGGAGCTGATTCCAGAGGGTTGGGGCCCCACAGAGAAGGCTTGTCCCCTAGGTCCCACCAGCCAGCATTGTTTGGTCGATGGGACCCTAAGAAAGACCAACTCTGTCAGACCGAACCAGATGCTGAGATTCATGTGGCAGAAGGTGGTCTCGGAGGTATTTTGGTCCTATGCCATGTAGGGCTTTATAGGTCATAACCAACACTTTGAATTGTGTCCGGAAACAGATCGGCAGCCAATGCAGTCCGCAGAGTGATGACGAGATATGGGCATGTCTTGAAAGGCCCAATACTGTTCGCGCAGCTGCATTTTGGACAATCTAAAGTTTCTGAACACTCTTCAAAGGTAGTCACATGTAGAGAGTATTACAGTAGTTGAACCTCGAGGTGACAAGAGTCACATTTCTATTATGCCTTGCTCTGCCATCTATGTGGCTGGAAGTCAAAGATTTGTTCATTATATGCATATAAACCATGATCAGAAAAGAATATTTATCTGCCCTACAATTAATATTTTCATTTTAGGATTCTTGAATTATTGTTCAAAAAAGCACATCATTGTGTTTGTATAATTAAGTTACTTCCTCTGGGTTGCATCTATGTCACAAGATAGCTGTAATAGGGAAATGGATGAAAGTCAGGATAACAATCTAATTAAATGAGTAAGTAAGTAAAACAAATAAGCTATTTGCAAAAGCTATCCTGGTTATTTCATAGTAAACCCCAATGAACACAATGAGATTTACTTCCAAGTAACATTGAGTATGCTTGTGTTTGTAGTTCTAAAATCACTATCCTTCCCTCCACTGCTAGACATGACTCTGCTTCTTGTGGCATAGTCACCTAGGGGTAATAAATGATTTTTACCATGAATTCTATCAGGAATGAGTGCAAGAGGATATAAATAGAATGTTAAACATACAAGAGACAATCAATAAGGAAATGGCAGTATTAGTTAAAAGCAATGTGATGGGAGAATTTAGAGAACTAAAAAAAGCAACAATAGAAAGTGCTCAGGCAGTAATAGTGTTGTGTTGGAAAGATGTGACAAAATGGACAATGCAAAATTGGTACAGGTGCATGGTGGAACATATTCAATTTGAAATGATAGATAAAAGGATAAATTTGGATAATGAAACTGAATTGAAACAACTGATGGGATGGTGGGACAAAGTAAGAAGATATATGACGAGTAAAATCTGAGACCAAGCTACAAGAAATAAATTGGAATCACTCTATAATATGTAAATAGACAATATGCTCTTGGCTTACAGTGGGTTATATAAGAAACACCCCCGATATGGTGGTGGGGTATGTGTGTGTGTGTTGGGGTGGTGGGCATTTTTCACCATGCAGTGTTTTATGTTGGGTGTATATTAAACTTGTTAAAAATCAATAAAAATATATTTTTTAAAAAAGGAATGACTTTATGGATGAGCTCTTCACACCCATCTTAGAAACATAAGCATCAATGTTTACTAGCATTTATTTTTCCATTAGCAAAAATCCACAAGGAAAAGTGGCTGGAAAAAAATAATGTTAGCGAAAGTCATTTGCAAACAGAGATAATTTAATTGAAAAAGATGGTGTATGACAAGAAGGAGGCTGCATCAAGAAAATTCATAAGTCAAAGACCTAAGTATTGTTGTTGTTTTTTTACAAATATATTTAAATACTAACAATATTGTATGAGAAGTCACAGGGGGAAAACAGTCCTGAAATGTCTAACAATGTTTTAAAAATCACAAATAAAAACTTTGAGAAAGAATCATGTCCAATTGGTAAAGGATTTTTAGTAATTTCTCCACCCTATTGACAGAGAAGAAAAGAATGAGTCATAGCAAATTTTATACATGGGTTGACACAGCACTGTAAAATCTGAAAGATCAGATGGAGACTTCTATCTAAATCTAGGCTGTCAAATTCCTGGCCCGCAGGCCAGATACATCAAGTCTTCGGAGAGGGGCGGCTTACAAATGTAATAAATTATTATTATTATTAATCAAATGCTGGCCAGCCCCCATTCCCAGTTTAACAACGGAGAAAAAACTCCCAATATGTCACATGATGCAGCCATGACGATAAGAGTTTGATACGCCTGATGGTTTCTAAGAAGTTATGGTACATCATTATCATCATTGACCCAAGTGATATTGCCTTCTCAGCTTGTGTTGTATAGAGAATTCATTCCTAACAAGCTGTAATCAGGAAGCACCTGAAAACCGTAAGGCTGAACTATAGCAGAAATTATCTGCAAGCATCTAGATTTTGGCCTGAGAATGAGACACCTACCCTGAGCTTTGAGATGCAACACAATTCATCAAAGTGAAATAAAGAAATGTCAGCCATACAAAATTGCCTAATGCACCATGATTCACACAAAACAACTCATCTCCTTATAGATTACCACAAGAATAGAACTGTTCTCACAACTAACTTTTTGCAAGCCACTTTTGATGATTTGATTTTAATGACTTTTTCTTCTTTTTGTATATACAGTATGACAACAATACTGTATGTTGTTGCCTACTGTATACCGTGTGACAACAATAATTATTAAACCGATTGTGCATGGTTACTTTACTGTTATGATTACCTTGGGTTGAAGTCCCGCTTCTTTCAGTCAATAGTAAAAATGACTAATTTTGTTGCTGTAGATTAAAGGTGAGGAACCTGATTTACCTGGGATGAAGAATGCTAAGAGTGGCGTTTCAGCAAAAAACATAAATTTTCAGATAGAACCCCAGCTGAGTAAAGACTCAAATCTTTGCACCCATTAGTGATATGGCCTAATGGGGTTAAAACTATGTTTGCAGGTACCAACAGCCAATAGCTTCTTGTTAACATTTTCTCTTGTCATCTCCTCCCCTCACCTTGCTGTCATTTTCTGTATCAGACACTATTTTAAATTTCATTGCTAAAATGATTTCTCTCTGCTTTCAATTTCACACTTGGATGCCAAGATATACCCTTTTAATATTAATATTACAAGACCTACCTCTGAGTCCCCTGAATAAATATTCCTGAATATTCTAATGCATTTGCCTAGTTTATTTTAAAATGGGGTGGTTAGTTTTTCACACACAAAGAATGCTTTATTAATTAATTTGTTTGATTTCTATAGATGCCCATTGTAATGCAACTAACTCTGGGTGGCAAACAATATCATTATATGTCTTGTCCTGAAAATAACTGTATTCATTGGATGAGTTTGCTAGCATTCTTCATCTCTGAAGAACATGCTGAAAATGGATTAAGAGTTAAGAGAGATTATTATCATTATTATCAGCGAAATTAAGAGAATTCCACTAGACTCCTAGAGTATATAAAAACACAAGGATCATAGTACACAAGTAGTACTGTATTCAGTTCTGGTCACCACACTTCAAAAGAGACATTGAAACTCTGGAGAAGGTGCAAAAAAGAGCAACCAAGATGATTAAGGGATTGGAAACCAAGACTTACGAAGACAGACTGAGGGAACTGGGCATGGATAGCCTAGAGAAAAGGAGGGCCAGAGCGGACATGATAGCAGTCTACGAGGTGATGTCACAGAGAGGAGGGTATCACTTTATTCTTCAGGGAACCAGAGGGCCGGACGAGGAACAACTGCTGGAAGCTGACCAAGGAGAGATTCAACATGGAGATAAGGAGGAACTTTCTGACGGTCAGAGCGATCAACCAATGGAACAACCTACCAGCGGATGTTGTGAACTCCAACACTCTGGACATTTTTAAGAGAAGATTGAACTGCCACTTGACTGGTGTACTATAGGGTTCCTGCTTGGGCAGGGGGTTGAACTCGATGGTCTTCATGGTCCCTTTCAACTCTAACAATAAATAGATAGGTAGATAGATAGATAGATAGATAGATAGATAGATAGATAGATAGATAGATAGATAGATAGATAGATAGAGATTATGGGGGATTCCACTCATATGCTGAGTCCCAATATACAAAGATCAGCTATAAACAAAATTGTAAATGGTGCTTCAGAAATGGCTTTGTGCATAAAGGGGCAATCTGTAATTCTTTCATATTCTTGGGGATAATTTTTTATTCGGTTTGCCTCCCAGTTCCTGGGATCCCATCACAGAAGATGCTGACATAATTGGTCTAATAATCCAAAAGTAGATTTGTCCCATGCCAAATTATTTGGTGGGCTGGAGATGAAGGCAATAGTACAAGAGCATATTGCACAAAAATGGTACCCAAGGCATGTTTGTGCTTCAGTTAGAAGAATGCAAAAATATGAATTCCTTGTGTTTTATGTGCATTCACTATTTAAATTTTAATCAAAGTATTTTATTTTTAGGATTATTTATAATGGAAAAGGCAAGCTATATAAATTAAAACCAGATCATAAATCAATAAAACTTTCCTGTCACATCATAGCTTGTTGTTACTATTTAACATACAGAATGTTCATCTGAGCCACCAGGTTATGTGTTACTGAATAGTATCATGTCTGCAGCAGGTTGAGGACCTCGGTTTTTTTTTTCCCAACATGACTTTCATTTAAATTTTTAATTATTCCCCAGATGATGAAATGACCTAAAGTTTCCATTGTGCTTTTGAGAAGGCACTGTTTTATTTTGCATAACAATATGCCTTTGAGTTCAGGCAGGCCTTTGGCTGCCTTTCCATTTCTGATCCTTTCCAGTTTAATAACTCTTTATAATCTCCTGAGTTTTCTATTTCTGCATAGCTGATTTTCAGAATTCTGCTGCTCCATCTGGAGTCTTTGGTATTTTGCCTCTGGCTCTCTGATTTCTCAATATAAGAAGTAATTTGTTTTGGACTCTGCTACTGATACTGCCACCTTGACTTCTCCTTTTAGTGGACATTAGTGTCCATATGGTTCTGGGTAACTATTGAACATTAGTCATCAAGGCATCTGCTGTAGTTAGTCAATTTATGCTGCCTTTCTAAAATATATTGCTTAAATAATTCAAAGTTGAACCTCCAGCCCTGCTAATTAACCTTAATGACCTTTTCATTACAGCCAGAATCATTCCCCCCCCCTCCAACATGCTTCCTTTTGGTTCTTCTTTTAAGCTCCCCAATGATACCAGTTTGTTTATTTCTTTCATTCTCCCACTTAATCAAACAATATTTTTAACATACCTGTTCAATATTTAAAATAGTGTTGTAGCAATGACTGATATAAGATAGAAATCAAGGGACTCTGATTTGTTTTGTCACAATTTTTCAGAACCAGCTTATGGCTAAGTGAAAGCGCATAGCCCAATCATGCAATCATTCATTCATTGCAGGAGAGGCGGAGTAACGACACGGACACAAGAGCTGGATTTAACTGGGTCATTTTTATTAAATTAAATTAGCATAATTTATTAAAATAAATTAGCATAAAATTAGCATAAACAACTATGACCCAAACAATGGACCTGCAGGGTCAAACAATTGCTTCCGGGGTAGAAAAGTTACGTCACATAAACTTCCTGGGCAACTTATGGGCGTAGCTCGATGCTAGTCCAGGTGAGGGACCCCTCCCTCACCTGAGACCCTGCCATGCACTTGCATGAGGGGGGTCACGCCGGCTAACCCCTAACAGAGGACTTAAAGGTGCGTGACCCAAAGACAGGTTCCCCCCAACTGCTCAGGTCGCTTCCACCACAAGCTTGGAGAGAACCTGTCAATCATTCCCAAAGATGCCCAAGGGAGAACACGCAGTTGCTAGACCACCACCCAGTTTTCTGCCCCTAACCTGCCTACCCAAATGACCAAAGGTAAGCCAATCAGCCTAATAAGTGCAAGCACCCCCTAACTGCACATCCATCATCCCAGTGTGGAATGGGCGAAAACACGGCCCGGCTAACAGGCAGGACCGCAAAAAAATCCCATTCGGCCCCCCTAGGGGCGACCCACCTAGCACACTGTAAAATAGGGAGGGCGGGCAGGTGTCTGCTCGGGGCGATGGTCCGGGCGAAAAGGCTGAGCCTCGGGCCTGCCCGCCCTTAAATAGGGCAAGCAAGCCCCGCCCGGACCAATCAGCAGCCGGGCCTGTGCAGGCCCAACTCTCGGGCGAAGTCTCACATCGCGAGACTTCGCCCGAGAACCAAGATGGCGGCCGCCATGGGGTCCGGTGTCTTCCCGTCCCGTCCCGCAAACGCCGCCGGCAGGTAAGTCCACCAGTGCTATTCTTTCATTTATTTATTTAATTTATATACTGCCCCTCCCCAAGGACTCGGGGCACCTTCCAACATATAAAAAACAATGAAGACATCTTAAATCCAATTAACTATAAAATTAACTAATCTAAAACCCAAACGTATTAGAAATCAATCAGTCCCATTCGCACAGAAAACATACATTTTGTTCATTGGCCAGGGGGCAAGTAATTAATAACCCCAAGCCTGACAGCACAAATGAGTCTTTAGACTCTTGTGAAAGGCAAGGAGGGTAGGGGCAGTGCAAATCTCTGGCGGAGCTGATTCCAAAGGGCTGGAGCCCCCACAGAGGCATGACATTGTCTAGTTGACATGACCTGGAGAGGGCCGACTCTGTGGGACCTGACTGGTTACTGGGACTCATGTTACAGGAGGCAGTCCCATAGGTAACCTGGTCTGATGCCATGCAGGGCTTTATAGATCATAACCAACACTTTGAATTGTGTCCATAAACTGATCATCAGCCAATGCAGCCTACGGAGTGCTGGAGAGACATGGGCATGCCTAGGGAAGCCCATGAATGCTCGTGCAGCTGCATTTTGCACAATCTGTAGTTTCCGAACGCTCTTCAAAGGCAGCCCCATGTAGAGAGCATTACAGTAGTTGAACCTCGAGGTGATAAGGGCAGGAGTGATTGTGAGTAGGGACTCCCTATGCTCCCTATATGCGATGCCATGTGTTCGCTTTTGTTAAGTGAATCACTGCAGTTGTTAAGTGAATCGTGTGGATGTTAAGCTAATACATCTCCTCTTATTAACTTTGCTGGTTGGAAACCAGCTGGCAAGGTTGCAAGTGGCGATCATAAGACTCAATGACTCTGCAGCTGTTCATAAATGGATGCTGGTTGTCAAATTCCTGAATTTTGATCATATGACCATGAGGTTGATGTGAGGATCATAAGTGGGAGCACCGATTGTAAATCATTATTTCAATATTATTATAATGCTGAACAGCCGCTAAATGAATTGTTGTAAATTGAAGATTATCTGTAAATTTAAATTTAATTTCTCATTTCAAAAGGATCTGTTCTTCAAGTCTTAGTTGGAGGAGTCATTTCATGTGAAAAAATAAAATCCTGCTAGTAAACAAAGGTGGAATCCTTGCAAAATTCCTGCCAGCAAACCTTCCATATATAAATATCACTATTAAGTTTTTCAAAGCAAGGCCTTGGCAAATGATAACTGTGGCAGTTGTCTGTGTTGGTATAGGCGTCAGACGGGCCACAGCTTGTTCCCTATGGAAAGAGCAACCCTTGACTCCATAGGTGTAGAGAAAATGTACTTTTACTTAAGATCCTGAATGCAATGTGATCAAGGTAAGCTCTGAAGAAAAAGTGTACAAAAATAATATACTGAAAGCAATCCCCAATGTCCAAAACCTGCTGCCCTGGAGGAATAGTCCAATCAGATCTTGTTCCAATGTTTTGAGAAACTGAGGACTCAGGCACTGCTGTGAATTCCTTTCCCAAGGCTTGAAGTCAGGAGGATGGCTCAGTTTGGCTCCTCTGGTTCCTGTCATTATCCATTATCCATATTCTCCCACCTCCAGCACTCTCCCACCACCCCAACCACCTCTCTCCACTAATTATGGCAATTACTAGAGAGCTTCAAAGAAAGCGAAGATCGACAGCTGACAATAGATCACATTAATCATTACAATCCCCTCAGATCACCACATACTAAAAGTATCCATAGTTTACATTGATTCAAGAACCACACCATGCTTGTTGTAGCATTTTGAAATCTGTGCTATTTACAAAATAGGGATATATTATTTTTATTCCATTAAATTTGACTAATCTTCCCAAACAATTTTTTAAAATAACTCTACTTTAGGTTTATAGCCCTATAATTATTTGTACCATCCCATTTAAGTACTAACTCAGTAATAATTCTATTTAACTAGTCAAAAGGCACCATATAAATACCACATATTTATACCATATAAATACCACGGTTATTTTCTATGATTTCTTTGCTTTCAGGCATGCAAAAATTCTCACGCGGGGGTACGCATGCCCACCAAGCACGCACCTCTGCTGGCCTCTGGGACCGATGCAGTAGGTAAAGGTGAGGGCAACCCTTCAGTGCTAAGGTCCCTTCTAACTCTGTGATTATGTTCTGTTTTTTCTGTTCTGAAGTTGTTGCAGCTGGAATGCTGAGTAAATTTGTATATGAGATATGGAAGAAATTGGCACTGTATAAGAGAGTCAAGATTGTCAAGAGAAGGCAATACCAGAATCTTAATTGTCTGATTTCCCAACATACACACCAGTTAATTAGGGCAGCAAACAGCTCTAGAGAGCCAGTTAGAAATAAATGCAGTAAGTATCACAGATATGCTACAAATTAAAATAAATAGAAGACCCGAAGCGTTCCTTCTTGGAATTATAGATCAAAAAATAGATAAAAATAAATATTACTTATTAATACACATACTGACCGCAACTAGAATGGTAATATCCCAATATTGGAAACAACCAAAACCTCCCGACGATGCATTGATACTTAAAAAAATATTAGATTGTGCAGAATCTGATGCTTTAACTTTTAAATTGAAAAACAAGGAAGACTCCGGTTATTATAAAACATGGAACTACTTTTATGATTGGTTCAAAAGAAGAAATTAAAATTAAAATTAAAATACAACAATAGCAATACCTTTTTTCCTTTTTTGATATAGTAGATTACAAATGATATATTTACAGCAATTTTTAGAAAAAAATTGCATGAAATAAAACTAATTAAGTAAGAATGTATGAAGGCAGCTAAGAAAATAAAAACAATTTAAAAAAATATATGGATAACCAAAAGAAATAATAGTAGATACCGATTTTATACTTCACCAGAAAATAATTTGATATTAGAGAAGATGATTTATGACTTTCCTCTTCATAAGAGCATTTAAATAATATATAAATGTTATTATGTTATTTGGTTATTGTTATAGTTAATATTATATATTGTATTTAAATAAGTAATTACTTAATATTATGATTATAAGTTATTATTATTATTGTCTGAATGTGTTTTGTTTAGTCTTGTTTTGTTTTATTTTTTGTATATTTTCTTTTTCGTTACAATTTGTAAATGTGTATATATATATTTTTTAAACCAATAAATTTTTTTCAAAAAAAAAGAAAAGAAATAAATGCAGTAAGTACTTTATTTAAGTAGAATATAGATTTGGCTGCCCTGGGCTGCTGATTTAGTGGTCACTTCATGTTGTTTAAATACACTGTTGGCTCTGAATAGCTGGTGAAATATCATAACAATCTTAAAATAGTATTTCTTATTGATTGCTGTGGTTTAATTGTGAGGATCTATTCTCCAGTTAGCTCTCATACTTCATTTTTTTCTGAACAACGTGAAAATCAGGCTGCATGAAATCAGAGATACATTAAGTAATATTTGCTTTCTGATGACTATACATTATAGCTAAATGATTATTATTCATTATGTTCTGATTAAGGAAGACATAGCTAATCTGGATTTTATAAAAGGTCTGTGTATACTTGTAACAGTATTCTGTACATTATGTCTGATATTTTGTGTACTTTAAGGAAAGGTATATAATAATCATTTTAAAACTTGGGACATCATTCTGGAAAAGAAACAAATCTAATGATAAAAGTCAAGTATAAAAAGGATACTATTTCCCATCAGACAACTAAAGTTAGAATTTTTGTTTTAGAAGAATGAAAAAATGTTTGGTACATTCATTTCATTTTTATTAGTTTTTCATTTTTTTTAAAAAAAATCAAACATATAGTCAAAGACATTCAAACATATTCACAGATTAAGTAAAAAATACATGCGATCACTACACATAAGAATATCAATGCACAATAGAGCTGAATAATTTATTCTTATGATGACTACAAATTACCTGAAGTTAATATCAGTGGTTTAAGTTCCACTATAGCTAAGCATCTGTTTGTGAACATCTTTCATCAGGAAGGCTCAATTACACTGAAGGAACAGGTGCTAAAGACTGGGAAATATGTAACTATCCCTTCCTTGTATTGTGACTGGTTTTTTTTTCCACAATGACCCATGCCATTAGCTCTTTGGCTTCTTACCAGTATAAATTCTGAAAGCAATTAACTGGCTGCTTTTCAAGCAAGATAAAGTGTGAAATCAAGTATGAGGAAGAGAGATAGAAGATGAATGGAGTTGGCACTGACGCTGAACTAGCAATATCGCAGAATTGTAGGAACCAAATTAATGTTCTAACTCATATACTCTAAACATAAGGCATAATTTAGGTTCCTGTCACTCTAAAAAAGTAGAGACAGGCTGTGATATCCCAATTGTCTTCAAAACTTCCAAGTGCCTTCCCAGGAAAGTATGCACACCTTCAGGGAGGAATATAAATTGGGTGATGTGTTACTTTTTTACAAGCCATAATTTAAGCTATATGGTGAATCTCCGGTTCATAATTGCAATAATACAGTATTCTATATATTTGTAAGATTGCTCCTTTTGGTTGTTCCAAACAGTGAAATATTAAATTCTCAAAAAACCCATGTTGCTGAATCTCTAATACTTCTCTTGCTCAGAGAGATATGAGTTGATACCAAAGGAGTCACGGTAATTGGTTTCCTATTTGTTTGCTCTTTCTTTTTTATTGAGGTTACTTAATATATTAGGGTATAAAAGGGGTATTCTATATGTTTTATTAAGTAAACACCTGACAGGTAAAACATACCCCTTTATTACTCCAATCTCTCCAAACACTCCCACATTTCTGGTAAGTCTCAGAGAAGATTGAGAACAAACCCTCACACAAACATTAAGCAGTCTCTGGCTGCAATTAATCCAGCCTACCACTTTCTGCACCAAGGCTACGTTGCAATAAATGCCAAATGTATTTGGCAAAACAAGAGCAAAGCAAGGAGTTTAGGGAACAAAAGATACAGATAATTAGTCTGTATTTAGTTAGGTACAAAGGAAGGAAGGGAGGGAGGGAGGGAGGGAGGAAATAGGCAGGAAGGAAGGAAGGAAGGAAGGAAAATAGACAGAAAAGGAAAGGAGGGAGGGAAGAAAGAAATATACATTCTGCTGTTTCTCCTGATGCAGCGAAAAAAATAGTAATATTATCAGAAATCTGCAGATTACTAAAACAATGTAGGGCTGTTACAGCCAATTCAGTAATAGCCATGCAGACTAATGAAAATAAATGGTTTGGAAATTGATCAAAATTACTGAACTTTAGCAACATTTACCTCCATTATACGATTTACAGTAATGAAAGTTTATGAAAGTTTGTGAACCCACGTGAATCAATTGTAATTCTGCAACACCGTGATCAAAGCATTAACAAATACAGTTGCCTAACAAACGGTATACCCAAACAATTCAAGACTACATAATGCCTTTTGTGTTGTGTCAGCTGCCCTGGACATACCCTTGAGGAATGGAACAAATGTCAGTAAGTTACCCATCTCACAGCCTGCCCAGCCCCCGCTCCACTCCACCCGACCTGTCACCCCCAAACTGTATCCAACTACAAAATGTGCGTCTTACCTGCCACTTGTAACTCCATCATGTTCCTCGGTGTTGTGTCCAGGCAGCCCATTCTAAAAGAAAATATCTTGTGAGTTCAACAAGTTTGATAGAACCCGCAAGATGTTTTCCTGTATAATGGGCTTCTTTGGACACAATGCCAAGGAATTCAACGGAGATGCAAATGTCTTGCAGCCTGCCCAGCTTCCACTCTGCTCTGCTCCACTCTGCCTCACCAGACCAATCACCCCCCAAATTGCATCCCAACGGGAGATGGCATCTTACTAACCAGTCTTTTAAAAGGCTGTGTATTTTGCAAGCTTTTTTCCCTAAAGGGACCAGGTGACAGACACACAGAGCTATTAAACTCTAGTAAGAGTTTAATAGCTCAGCCCGCTCAGCCCTCACCAGGAAAAGAGGGGGAGGGAAGCGGTCAGTGGGCGATTGGATGGATATGGGCAGCAGCACGGGGACAGGACCGATGAACCACCTGCTGCCCCCTGGCCCCTCTTATCACTTCCCTGCTGCCACCCTTCCCTCTTATCCCCCCCTACGGCATACCACCACCCCTAAGTGGCAATTTGTGTGCTCTACTTTTTAAATTAAAAAATATCATTTTAAAAGGAATCATATTTGCTTGTATGTATCTTCTATATGTAGAGGTTTTTGAAATAATATTTTTGACAGGCTTCCTAATTGTTGCTGCCTATTTTAGTCTACCTAAAGGAGCAAATGATAGATGCATCATGAAATGGTCACATAAATGATGTATCTTAGTACATGTATCAGATGTCCTGTTACAGTTATATAATCATGCTATTTGTGCAGTGATATAATGGACATATATTAACTGTAGTATCATTATGGCATGTTATAGACACCCCTACCTATCTCCCCCATTTGCTAAAATGACCAAGGAATTAATTGATTATGCAACAAAAATGTGCAAGTTGTTTAATTCATTTTTAGTCACTCCATGCAGAGACCATCTGTGCATGGATATTAACAAGGCTATGTTAATTTATAAGATCATTCTAGCTTTTATATCATCATTACAACCATAATAAAATATTGCTGATGAGAAGGTTCATAAACTAGATTTTATACATAATTAGAAGAAGCAACTCTGACAACAGATGCTTCTGCAGGTCAAACCCTATAAAACAGTTACCAGTACATTTTTCGAAGACAAATAAACTGCCTCCAGTTGTGTGAATTACAATAACTACAGGTGAAACTTGAAAAATTAGAATATCATGCAAACGTTCATTTATTTCAGTAGTGTAACTTAAAAGGTGAAACTTAATATATGACAGATGCTTGTAACATGCAAGGCAAGATAATTCAAGCCATGATTTGTCATAATTGTGATGATTATGAGGTACAGCTCATGAAAACCCCAAATACCCCATCTCAGAACATTAGAATATTACATGCGATCAATAAATAAGGATCGTACATAGAACAATATTGGACCTCTGAAAAGTATAAGCATGCATATGTACTCAGTTTGGACCTCTTTTGCAGCAATTACTGCCTCAATGTGGCATGGCATGGAAGCTATCAGCCTGTGTGGTACTGCTGAGGTATTATAGAAGACCAGGATGCTTCAATACAATTACGACTTCAGCAACAGAGTAATCAATCCCTGGAATGCACTACCTGATTCTGTGGTTTCTACTTCTAATCCCAAAACCTTTAGCCTTAGACTATCTACAATTGACTTCTCCCCCTTTCTAAGAGGTCTGTAAGGGGCGTGCATAAGCGTACCACTGTGCCTACTGTCCCTGTCCTATTGTCTTCTTTTGTTACTTTTTATCATTACTTATCTAATGTTTTATTTCTACAAGTTACCACCCTATAATTGTTTAACAAAATAAATAAATAAATAAAAATACATATATTAGGTAAAAGTTATATAAGTTATTTCATATCATAGTTATCCTGATTTAAAATACAGACAAACAGCTGCTCTCTGCTGTTGGTATTTTAAATTCCTGCCAAATATTTTACAAATGTGATTTTTTTCCCCTTATTATGCAGGTGCAGAATGAAATTCAATTTATTAAATCTGAAATTAATCTGGAACCTCTCCTTGACCAACTTGACACCATTAATATATTCATAGAATCATCTAATCATAGGGTTGAAAGGAACCTTTGAGGCCTGCTAGTGAATAATTTTACTCCGGTAAATTATAAAATATCATAGTACAAGTTATAAAAATAATCTCCATAAGCATAAATAGAAAGAATCTTCCAGCTTTGTCTGAAACAATTTAATTCTATATATCTGTAGATATATTTTTTGACAACTGGATGAAAAGGCTATAAATGAACATCAAAAAGAAATCATCAATGTATAAACATCAGGAATTATTGATCCAATAATCTGTAGGTAAGAAAATGGACAATTGACATCAATGAATAATGATGAACTATAGCCAATCAAAAGTTCATCACTGCTTCATATTAACATTTTGTTCTGTAGTGTTGGTATGTATCAGTGCAGCTAGGCTACGAGACCTTCGACATACGCTGAGCAGAGTTTAAGGAAGAGTGTGGATGTGTGATACAGCCAGTAACGACACAGACTTAGTATGCTAAACAATTATTATTTACATATATACATATTTGCAAGCACAAAGCAGAAATAATCAACAAACTGCACTTAGCAGCACGAAGCAGAAAAATACCCCCTCAGGAGGCTTTTGAGACTCCTTCACAGCGATCGGGTGGTTGCTGTCAGCAGCTTTGCTGGCCGTCACCAGGTCTTGACGTCAGGGGGCCCCTGCTGCCCTGACCGCCGTGTTTGCCTTGTGCCATGGGGGGGGGGGGCGTGCAAGCCTCTTGCCTCCACCGCCTCCTCTTCCACCGCCCTGCTGCCTGAGCCCATTTACAAGGGGCTGGTGGAAGACCCGATGTCGCTTTTGCTAAAGGTAGAGGAAAAAAAGAGCAAAAGCGACATCGGATCTTCCACCAGGCCCTTGTAAATGGGCTCAGGCAGCGGGGAGGTGGAAGAGGAGGCGGTGGAGGCAAAAGGCTTGCACACGTGCCCCCCATCCCCGCAGCAAAGGGGCCCGCTGATGTCAAGGCCGCCTGAGGAAGCGGCACACAGTGACAGAGTCGGAGAAGCCGGGTAGGGCTTAGAGCTCATGGGGCGCCGGCTCCATCGTGCTAGCATGGAAAACTCTGGGCTGAGCTTGGTTTTTCCCCGTGCCCCAGCGCGCTGCGCACGTTAGAGGGAACATAGCTTGGAACCCTGACACTGTCCTTTTAACCAGTGGTAAATTGCTATAATAATGTGAATTAATTTCTTATGAACTTATAATAAAATTAATACCAGGATAAAATGCTTTGTGCATATTGGACATCTTAAAGAGCATTAAATAAGAGGATTGCTTTTCTTTTCTTTTTCTTACAATCATTTTCTGGAGGCAATTTATGGATTGTTTTGACTAGTCCATTGAATATTACATTAAGACTGAAAACAATAGAATTATTAGTTTGATTCTGAAATGATTTATATGTGTTAAAGATGCAATTATTCTTTTTAATAGCATCCTAGTAATTATCAAAATATCAAAAATGATAGTTATGAAGGAGCAGGGTGCTGACTAAAAAATGTATATAAAACGTAAGAATACATCCACAACTAATTTGCACCAACAGATTGTTAATATTTTTTGCTTGTCAGCATTGGAATTATTTTAATAAGGAGAAAGGATGGAAACATTCAAATATTAGGGTGAATTTTTCTGAGATGCATTTATAGAATAATTTTCCTCCCTTCCTCCCTCCGCCCCTCTCTTCCTTCCTTCCTTCCTGACTTCCTGACTTCCTGACTTCCTGACTTCCTGACTTACTTTTATATGTAAAAATATTGTTGGTAATGTTATATGTAAGTTTTCTGTTGATATAATGAATAAATAAAATATTAATACTGTATATGGGTAAAAAAGATATGACCATAAATTACTGTTTGTATATGAACAGTACATTATATATAAATACTGTATACTTTCATTCTTCTTTTATAAAGGCATAAAATACACTACATTGCTAAAAGACAATGCCCAAGGTACCTAACTGAAGAATCCTCTTTCTATTCTGAGTACATTTCCCCATTAATAAAATATAGAACAGTGTCTAAATATAACCTTTCGGATAAAAAAAAGCTTCATTGTAGTTTTACATTTAGGATATGTGAGGAAGGAAGGCTTACAACTGTAAAATACAATTTAAGAAAATATCAGTTGTCTTGAGAGTCTAAATGCTTTTATTTTTATTGCATAAAGTCCACCTTTCACCTTCTGTACATTTGCTAGGCAATAATACTATTATTGATAAAAAGATTTGCTATTGTTGTACTATTTATTTGTCCATGTGTTATTAATCAGATTTTGATTTTGTACACCATATAAACTTTTTACATAAAGCCTATTTGTGTCTTGCATTGTGACATGTAGATAATTTTTTTTTTTATAACTATATTGCTGAAATTTATGGAGCCAGTAGTAGAGTACAAGGACTTTAAAGCATGGTAAAAAAAATAGTTTTAAAATATGTCAAGATTGTATTAGCAGGTTTGAATTACAATAATTCAATCAAAATTGAGTAAAGATTAGGTCAATAAAATCATATTCAAGGAGTTCCTGAATCTTCTTTGGAATAGCAGCAAGTAGCAAATAAATTCATCCAGATGAATGAATTTGATAGAGGACTCATTCTGAAAAAAGTACAGTGGTACCTCTACCTAAGAATGCCTCTACTTAAGAAATTTTCTAGATAAGAACGGGGTGTTCAAGATTTTTTTGCCTCTTCTTAAGAACCATTTTCTACTTAAGAACCCGAGCCCAGAAAAAATTCCCAGGAGATTTGAGAGCAGCACGAAGACCCAGCCAGTTTCCTGCCATTCTCCCTGGGTTTCTCTCTCTGGCGCAGTGTATGGGAGGCAGACTTGCACTGGTTGTATGGGAGGCGCGTGCTCCTCCTCGCCACCTCAGAGTCCCTCTTTTCTAAAAAAAAAAAAAAGCCTTAAAGTTTTGAATTTTTTTGATTCCCCTCACCTCACCTTCTTCCTTCAGCAACAACTGTCCTCCTCCTCTTCCTCCTCCTCCTCCCTCCCAAATTCCAAGCTTTTATTACTTTCCTAATGGGTTTGCACACATAATTTGCTTTGACATTGATTCCTATGGGAAATAATTGTTTCTACTTACAAACTTTTCTACTTAAGAATCTGGTCACGGAACAAATTAAGTTCTTAAGTAGAGATACCACTGTACATGTCTTTCAATTGCTGTAAATTGTCTAAGAATCAAACTAACGAATAGCAAAAATGCATTTTCAATTAGGTTGGTCTGCATGGGGTCCCAGCAACATGTTTTTCGTGAAGAATTGTGCTTCTGCAGTCCAATTTATTACTTATGTGTCGTTGTTGTTTTCAAAATAACTGATTGTTCATGTTTCAATCTGGGGAAAATTCCCATATGTGTCTACAATATATGGTAAGTAAATACAAAAGGTTGCTGAGAAAATCGTTATTGTTTTAGGGCTGCTACTATTGTATCAGAGCTTCATTTCCCATGTAATACTATAGTATGCTATCTGGCTTCCTGGCCAATATACCAAAATATGAATTAATTAAACACTTAGGAGTTTCTCATTTAGTACAAGTCGCCAGCAGACTAAGAAATGTTCGAAATATTATTTCCTTTCTATGACTCCTGATGGTTGATCAATTTAGCATCTGTCATTGTAATTATTTTCATTATTACTTATCAAAAGAAATGCATTTTTTGTTTTAGCTTTATTAATATATTCAATATGTTAAGATACAACTATGTTTGAAAAACAACAGTGCAACTTTATGCAGAAATAAGACAGCTGAATTAAATTTGTTAGTGAATTTTGGGGCAGTGATTTACATTGATATAAGCGCACTAGAATGCCTTCCGTCCCCTGTCCTATAGTCTCTCCTATATCTCGTATTTCTTCTCTACTATATCCTCTATAACCTTCATTGTGTATTATTGTGCATTGGACAAAATAAATAAATAAATAAAATAAAAACTAAAGTCTGTTTAGCAAATGTATGGAAGAGCAAAATGAAAACATGAATTTGTAATCAATAATTACATATTTAAATAAAGTTTATAAAATGCTTGCATACTGCCAGCCTAACTTTAAAAGTTTAGGTACATTATTAACTAACACAGTAATGATGATATGACTTGGATATAGTGGAAATTTCATTAAAACTTTGCTTTAAACTTCTATTTCAGCAGCAATCATCAAGAATAAAAAACTGCAGCAATAGGAGGGGTGATTGGATTGTTTATTTTTAATTAAAATAAAAATTGCAAGGCTATTAAATAGTATGAAATATAGTGGGGTTTTAGGTTCATTGTAAAGAAGTCATTGTAAAGAAGTCATTCCAGAAAGGATTGTACAGTCATTAGGATCTGCTCTGTGAAACTGTTGTAGTCAAAGATTAAAAAGTTCTCTATTAGGGAACATTAATACTAAACTAATTGTTTTGGTTCTTGTCAGTTGTTTTGGAGTTTTCTTTTCTTTTATTTGCTTTATGTTCCATATTGATTAAATTCTGAAGAAATAATAAAGAACTTAATACAAATTGGGATATAAGGGCAAAAACACAAAGATGAGAATTCAAACATCATTAGAAACTTGATATATATATATAAAGAATTTCTCAGCATAGAATAGAATATAATTTTATTGGCCAAGTGTGATTGGACACACAAGGAATTTGTCTTGGTGCATTTGTTCTCGGGATAGATAAAAGAAACCCATCAAAAATCATAATGTAAGGTACAACACTTAATGATAGACCGGGTACAAATAAGCAATCCATATAATAATAATAATAATAATAATAATAATAATAATAATAATAATAATAATTATTATTATTATTATTATTATTATTATTATTATTATTATTAATTAGATTTGTATGCCGCCTCTCTCCGCAGACTCGGGGCAGCTCACAAGTACCAATATAACAATGTAACAAATCTAATATTTAAAAAACATCTAAAAATCCATCATTAAAAAAACTGTACAACACAAGCATACCATACATAAACTATATACCATACATATACCATACATAAACAATCATATTAGGAACCAGTCGATATACTCACTTTGTTGCCAGCAATTTAGACATTAGTGGCTGTTGTTATTTTGAGGGGACAGCACATTTACACAGTTATACAAGCTGTATACTCACTACTTTACATTGTAGCCAAGTGTCATTTCATCAGTGTTGTCAATGTGAGGAGGTGTACTCACTTCTGTGACATACTGTACATTTAGATGGAGTCTTTTGGTTTGAAATGAACTATTAATTTGAATTATATAATACATTTATTTCTTCTTCAGTTGCAGGCCTGTGCCTTATGGATACATATTTCATATATAATAGAATTATAAGACAATGAAGGTGCTATCCTTTCAATAATGATGGATTCTCAGTGATTCTATTCTTTCCCTATTTTCCAATTTTGTACAATTTTTCTTGTTGTTGTTCTCTTCCTGCCCACCTCTGACTGCTATTGGCTTCCATGGTGTCCAGCCACTGTGTTATGGGGCATTCTTGCTTCCTTTTACCACTACTCCTTGGGCAATAAAAGATGTACCAATATAAACAGCATATTAGAAAACTACTCATGCCCTACTTCGAGGTTTCACCACTTTCTATTGCTACCTCTAGCTGTTTTCCCTACATTCAAACTCAAATTACTCTTTAGGTGATTTCACTGACGTTCTGTGTGGATTGTACAGTGAGAGTGAAAAAAAGTCCTGTAGTGACACAGCTGATCATATTTCTGTTTCAATGCCTTTGCCACAGAAAGAAAGTCATGCCCTTAAAATGCTGTTATTTTCAGTGTCATTATAGGATACTGTGTCTCAGAGGTAGAGATAAGAGTTAGCCAAGAAAATGTTCCCTTGAAATCGGAAAGTCAAAGCTTCCTTCAAGAGCATAACTTGGTTATTATCTACAAAATTCCCAAGTTTAATCAGCATCTCTAAGGAACTAAAGTAGTCTGAAAAAGCTCTATGTTTTTTTTCTTCTTCAGTGCAGGCACAAAGGTGAAAGTAACACAAGTCTTCATATACTTAGCATAAATAATTCCAAACAGCAGCTTGGCTGCCTTAATAAATTTAATTTGATGGACCATAGTCTGATAGTTCCCAAATTCATTCATTTTATATCCCACTTTTATTATTTTTATAAGTAACTCAATGTGACAAACATACCTAATACCCTTTCCTCCTCTTATTTTCCCCACAAAAACTCTATGAGCTAGGTTAGCCAGAGAGACAATGGCCCAAAGTCACCCAGTTGGCTTCCCTAAGATAGAAGTAGAATTCAGAGTTTCTCCAGTTTAGTGCTTTTACCACTAAACCAAACTGGCTCTGGCTTCTATCTAGAAATTGGTTAACCAAATTTGTTTCAAATCCGTGTTGGAATTCTACTAGTCCTAGATATTTATCTACCGATTGCATTGCATGTGTTATTGGAGTCAGTAGTAGTTAGAAAAAATATTTTATTGGGATTAGATCACAGTCATAGTGCAAGGCCATGTGGGGGATGGAATGGTCTAAACAAAAGAATGAATGGCCGAAGTATTATTCACTTGGAGGATCTAGCCATCTGTTTAACAACAGGTCAAAGGCATTGCAGATTGTATTGTGTGTCTAAAGGCCAATGTGAATGCAAATGTAATTGATGTTGCAGGCCACTTGGAAAACCCTTAGTTTATAGCCTCTTTTTCCAGGATTCTGATTCAATACTTCACAAACATTCAATTATACCCTACAGCTACTTCTAGAGGTCAACCTTCATTGGCAGAAACTTGAAATCACGTAGGTTGTTTCTGGCATTCATTATTTGCCATCTACTATAGCAATAGAAATAAAATTCCAGCCAGAATTGAAGTAAAGCATGGATGAATAAGCAAAGATCTTCACAAATAAATGAGGATTTTACTAAGTACAGTGGTACCTCTACCTAAGAATGCAAACTTTTCTAGATAAGAACCGGGTGTTCAAGATTTTTTTGCCTCTTTTCAAGAACCATTTTTCACTTACAAACCCGAGCCTCTGAAACGGTAACCGGAAAAGGCAGGGAGAAGCCTCCGTGGGGCCTCTCTAGGAATCTCCTGGGTGGAAACAGGGCCGGAAAAGGCAGGGAGAAGCCTCCATGGGGCCTCTCTAGGAATCTCCTGAGAGGAAACAGGGCCTCCACCCTCCCTCTGGTTTCACTAATCGCATGCATTGTTTGCTTTTACATTGATTCCTATGGGAAAAATTGTTTCTTTTTACAAACTTTTCTGCTTAAGGACCTGATCACGGAACGAATTAAGTTCGTAAGTAGAGGTACCACTGTATCGGAGAGTGAGTTTTTCTCATGGTGTCTTTAAGAATTTAAATGAGTAAACAAAACTCTTATGTTTAAGGCATCAGAACAGCATAAAAGCATTATTAATGTTTTAATGGGGTTTTTTTTGGCCAAAATACATTTAAAAAAAAAAGCTAATTTCTTGTTCCATATTTTCAGACTGGGCACTACAATTTGGGCACATTATAACAGTGCTTTGCCTGATGTTATGCAATATACAATTCACTCTTCATTTTTTCCAGCTGAAGGAAACAAGTTAAAATTTGGACATCAACATTTAATTTTATTGTCAAAAGACAAATCTTGCTTGTCAAAATATCATAGAAAATTGACATGCAGAAAATCCAAATCCAGTCAGGCAAAACACACATTATTGTCATGAGCCCAGAACTCTAATAGCATCTTCACAAAACAAAATTCCCTTGATATCTGAAAAATGCAAATGATGTTCCATCACATCACCAACGTGTTTGACATGTTCTTACTTTCAATCAAACGATTTACATATTCTCTTATACTCATCTTCCCTTGTGTGTGCGTTGCTTGGATTCAGATGGGGAAAGGAAGAAAGGGTCACATCAATTATTTTTTTGGGTAAAGTAGCAGGTCTGTGCACCTTCTGCTTGCAGGAAAGAATCTTTTCCCAATCGATCCTAACAACCACAAATTCTTAACTTCCAAATCTAATGCAGATAACATGCATGATGTGTGTCCTCTTAAATGGCAAGTCAATTTACATTAATGCATCTGGTACATATTTAACAGTTTCTGTCTTGCCTTCCACCAGACATGAAGTGACTGGATTGGAAACATGCCGTTAACTACATTCTCTGCAGAGCTGCTGTGCCTCATTGGCATGCAGCCCAGCCTCCTAAATGCACAGCATTTAGAAAACTGATGTCCACTTTTTTTTTTACACTAAAAAATGTAAATTAAAGTACATTGCATTCTACAAAAACACCACTCTTTATAAACATTTTCAGAATTAACCATTTCTACACTTGGTCTTCTTTTCTCCCTTATCAGCACTTCCCCAGCCTGAATGCATGTTGGTTATTGACATTTATCTAACACCAATATGGGGAGCAGTATTAGGAGAATAGAGTATTTATGAATACCCCTCCAATACGCACATAAAGCAAACTGACACATACCATAAACACATGACCAGACCGCAAACTTGCAGGCAAACCAAAACCCAGGAAGTTACATCATAGACATAAATTACAAAACAGCTGACTAGTCTGCAGGCTCAAACTGCCACAACTACTCAGGATGTTACCTCTAATCCACAAACATCAACTAATCTGCATACATCAATTGCATCAATTACTCAAGGTGTTACCCAGTAGTGGGCTACTAGCTGGGACACTAAATTGCACTCACCGCAGCAGCTCATAAGTGCTTGCAGGGCCAGCGTGATTTTGCTTCTGATGATGAAAGTATGAGCCCACCGCTGGTGTTATCCCACCAACTAACCAGGAAGTTTCAACACAGCTTGCAGCAGATGAGCCAGCACTTCACACCCACCCATGAGTATTTATAGAGGGACGACAGCTCAGATCATGGTTTGTTTGCCTGAGCACAAAGCCAAAAGCACCAGCCTGACGATGACGAGTGGGACCTCGTTGAATCTCTGAAACTTACATGGGAAGAAACCCAAATATGCCAAGATCCCCCCCTCTGTTTGTGTGTGTGTATGTGTGTGTGTGTATCTTCTTTGACTTATCTTTATTCATTTTTTATTCTGACTGTCATTTCCCTTCTGCTGGAGACTTCAGGGAGTAACACAATAACAGAGATGGATGGGAACTTGGAGGTCTTCTAATCCAACCTCCTGATCATGTAGAGAACCATTTCAGACAAATGGTTATCCTGTCTCTTCTTAAAAATTTCCAGTTTTGGAGCACCTATAATTTTGTGAGGCAAATTGTCCCACTGATTAATTGATTTGTCAGGAAATTGCTCCTTAGTTCTAGTTACTGGTTCTCTCCTTGTTTAGTTCCCATCCATTACTTCTTGTCCCACCTTCAGATTCTTTTGAGAATAGATTGACTCTTTGGACAATAAGTTGATGTATTTTTTTCTATCAACAGCAGCTTTCCATAATACTAATACTTATACCAGTGATGGTGAACCTTTTTTTGCTCAAGTGCCAAAAGGGCACATGTGCACACAATAGCACAAATGTGCATGCCACACCCATAATGCAATGCCTCCCTCCCACATGTGCAGACAACCTCATTCTAGAGGGTGGGGAAAGCCATTTTTGCCCTCCCCAGGCTTCAGGAAATCCTCTGTAGCCTGTGGATGGTGAAAACAGGCCCAACGGGCCTACAATAAATTTGGAAACCATCTTCTGGTTGTGTTGTTGAACCATTTTTCTCCCATCCCAGGCTTCAGGAAAGCCTCTGGAAGCCTGAGGATGACAAAAACAGCCTCCCCTGCCCTCCAGAATGCCAAAAATCAGTTGGTCAGTATGTACATGTGCACTGGAACTAACATAGGGCAACAACTCACATGCCCTCAGATATAGGTTTGTCTTCATGGACTTGTGCTATCCATACCATATTAAAGGCACTGTGGGAGGAGTTACAATACAATACATGGACGTGAAAAGCGGGACTGCCATGTTTTACGCTGAAGGATAGAGAATTTCTCAGGAGGGACTACATCATGGGACACCAGTTGGAACAGGATATTTATTTTTATTTATTTTATTTTATTTATTTATTTTGTCCAATACACAGTGAGGGTTTTAGTGGGTATATATCTATATACATAGTAAAATACATGATGAAGGTTATAGAGGAGATACTCATAGTAAAATATATCTAAGAAAGAATAGAAAAGAAGGTATAGTAATAGAACATATCAATGAAAGAATAGAAAAAGAGATATAGGAATAGAAGAAAGGTATAGGAGATATAGGAGAGCAATAGGACAGGGGACGGAAGGCACTCTAGTGCACTTGTACTCGCCCCTTACTGACCTCTTAGGAATCTGGATAGGTCAACCGTAGATAATCTAAGGGTAAAGTGTTGGGGGTTAGGGTTTGACACTATGGAGTCCGGTAATGAGTTCCACGCTTCGACAAGTCGGTTACTGAAGTCATATTTTTTACAGTCAAGTTTGGAGCGGTTAATATTATGTTTAAATCTGTTCTGTGCTCTTGTGTTGTTGTGGTTGAAGCTGAAGTAGTCACTAACAGGCAGGACGTTGCAGCATATGATCCTGTGGGCAATACTTAGATCTTGTTTAAGGCGTCTTAGTTCTAAACTTTCTAGGCCCAGGATTGAGTAGAGTATTCTATTTCGAGTGGAGGAGTGAAGGGCTTGTGAGTAATTATGAATAACAAGTCATGTCCCCAGACATGCCATGCATGGAACCACCCAGAATATGAGGCAGATAGGTAGGTGTGTTGGTGGAACCGGAATGTCTTAGTAACCAACATTATAGGATACTGGCTTATATGCATGGGGCAAATCACCAATGTGGATTATACATAATAATATATCATGCTAATCATAAGCAAAAGCATAAGCAAAAACAATAACTTTCATATCTAATACAGACAAACTTTATTGCCATGTTGAACCATTAAACATCCTAGTTGCCAAAAAATTATTATTAGTATTCTACTTTCCAAATTTTTTTTTATTATTTATTTATTTATTTATTTATTAATTATTTGGATTTGTATGCCGCCCCTCTCCGAAGACTCGGGGCAGCTCACAACAAGTGAAACAAATCATAAATAATGCAATTAATTAAAATATTTAGAAATTTAAAAAAACCCATAAACTAACAGACACACACACAAGCATACCATGTATAAATTAAACATGCCTAGGGGGAGATGTTTCAATTCCCCCATGCCTGACGGCAAAGGTGGGTTTTAAGGAGTTTACGGAAGGCAAGGAGAGTAGGGGCAGTTCTAATCTCCGGGGGGAGTTGGTTCCAGAGAGCCGGTGCCGCCACAGAGAAAGTTTTCCCTCACAAAGTCTATTTGGAAGAATGATGTCTATTTCCTAGGACCATTTAAACAGTTAGGATCCTATTTGCATTTCCCCAAATGTCCGATGCAATGTTTCAGTCAAAACTAGTTTGCACAACTACTTTTATGGGGAAGAGTGTCCATATATCAGTGAGAGCAATATGCAGAAAGGGATTTTATTAAGGATTGCCAAAATGCATTTGTGACAAAAATGTCATAAGAAAATGAGGTTTTGAATGGGAAGAGAGAAAAGCCTGCAAATGGGCATGGAAATGGGTATATTGGAAAACTGGGAAACTGAAAGTAAGATTGACATCTTCATCTGGCACTCAGGTCAAAAGGAAAACCCCAACAAATAAATAAATGCTCCTGTCTTCTGACTGCTTTGATAGATCTGCCCAAACAGCTTCTAAAGAAATAAATCTGAAATCTCATTCTGAATGTATTTGTTTTGACTGTGCTAGAATATAGTTATCTCGGTAAATGCCCAATCCCTTCTGGTTATTTCAGTCTTGATTTAGTGAGATGTTCAGCATTAATAAACATGCTGCCATTGTTTTTCTGGGGTTTTTTTTTTTAATCCTATCTGCCAATTTTTGTATTGCATATTTTATTGTCCCTCCTTTCTCATATTTAATTCTTTAAAAAATACTACTGTAATTGAAATAGTACATGATTGTATGATTGTATTTACTGAAATAGTCATTTTACTGACTTTTGTTTTAAAGCATTGGACTGCCTTAAGTACTTAAAGTCTGCTTGAGCCTGCTTGAAAAACGTATTGCAGTCAAAACTATCAACCATAATAGAACACAGTTCATTTTAGTTCTGAACTAGTATGGATTTAAATCAGAGGTGGAGTTCAGCTGATAGTGGAAATTTTGAGTAGTATGGAAAACTGGTAAATACCACCTCCGGCTGGCCCTGCCCCCATCTATTACCTGCCTCTTGAGTCCCAAATGATTGGGAGGAAATGGGGATTTTTTCAGTAATCATCCCTTGGAGTGGGATAGGAATGGAGATTTTACAGTATCTTTTCATTACCACGCTCACCAAGCCACGCCCACAGAAACGTTAGTAAAAAAAATTGAATCCCACAACTGATTTAAATAAAGGGTAAGAGATTGTACTAAATTACAGTAAATCACAACATGACAATAGCAGATTTCACTCTCTGTCTATTGCGACTGGTTTAGGGTTTGTTTTGTTTTTTTACTATTGTGGTATGGATATTTACTTTTTTGTTACTATTTGCATATGCTCATTCTAGAAGGCAAAGATCAAACTTTTACCAAAGGCTCACAGGATCTTCTTACTTTTCATAATAGAAAAAAAGCATCAGGAACCAGGTATGCAGTTCAAAGCCTATAATACTTCCTATTAAACAATATGAAAATGTATTTTTGCAATAATTAAATTGAGTCATTTTTATTTAACATACAAACAAATACAATTAAAAGGTCTTTGAGGTGTAATTTTTAGTACCTGTACTAAACTATAAAGCCCCTATGTTCAAGTCAATTCTTAGATGAATCAGTTTATTTCCAACATAGCTCAGTTGCATGTAAAAAACCATCTTCGTCCCATTTCTTAGTATCTTAGTTTAAGCACTTTATTAAGATATTTGCTCAAAAATGATACATGCATATTAGAATGCATTTCCAATTACATTATATTCCGTTTTTATCTATATGCACAAATGTTGATATATTATTTTAAACAAAGAATGGTATATAGTTTGATAAAGAATGAAACCTGATGAACAACCATTGTTCTGATCATAAAGTTTTTTAAGTTGCAGATATTTTTACTATAATCCAAAATGGCTTATTTATCCAATATCTTTTCACTAATGATGATGGTTTACCATTAAGTCAGTGCTGATTCTTAATGGTCACTTAGACAATTTTTTTTCTTGAAGGATCTGTCCCCAACCTGGTCCCTTAAATTCTCCAATAGTGCACCCATCACTACTGTAATTGAGTCCATCCACCTTAATGTTGGTGGTCCTCTTTTCTTCTTTTCCACCATTCCCAGCATTATACACTTCCCCAGAGAGCTAGATCTTCACATAATGTTCCCAAATCAAACTAATTTTACTCTCCATTTTGATTTCTAGGGGTGATTTCAACAGTAAAGTTTTATTGCATAATTTCCTAAAGATGTTTTAATTTCTCTTTAACAGAGCGAAATCATCTTATGCTTGAATGCTTTATATTACAGTCATTAAATTTGTTGTAAACAGTTTTTTGTGGATGAAGTTATAGGACTCTGCATGGTGATCTAATCACTTTATGGCTTTTTGATATTGTTGCTCAAACTTTTTTCTTCTTCTATTAACTGATAGCATTATAGGTTCTGCTGAGGTAAACCACTAATTAGAATCTAGCATATTGTGAATGGGTGAAATGCTTGTTGATTTCACAGCATTGTGCATCGAAAGGGCTATTCATTGTATTATGACCATGGGATGTAAAAGCTTAAGCAATCAAGAAAGGAGACCCATGGAGAGCAAACCTGAAACAGGACATTCATCAAAATCCTCACATATTATTTTTATTCATGAAAGTTAAATGTCCAATTAATTTCCCTGCTCTTGATAAATCAGGGATTATGCTGCCAAACAGCTGCTACATTGTTTTCAGTGAATGGACTTACATGTAACCAATGAATGTGAAGTCTACTTGAACCATTGCTGACTCTTCTCCTTCTGACTCTCCCATTTTTTTCTAGAAGCTACAAATTAATTACGACTTCAAATCCAACATATGAAATTCCTATTATTCCTAAGAAAAGCCACTCTTATGTCAGTCCAATATCCTATAAGCACCTAGGAAAGGCTTGCTTTCAAGCCGATTCTGCTCGTGCAAATCTGTTCCGCACAATAATGTTAAAATTAATCTTGTTTTGCAACTGTGGTCTGGTACTCGGATAAGGAGAGGTGAATCTAGCTAGGGGTTCACTTGACACTTATTTCAGTATCTAATTGAATTGTGCAGTGCTTCTTTGAGCTCTTGACAAAGAGTGAATTATCTGAATAACTCCCCCTCCCCAATATTAAGGAAAGAACATACTATAATAGCAACAAGAATAACTTCCATCCATAGGGAAAGAAAAAAATCAAGAGTATTATCTGATTGTATCCTTATTTATTGTCCACTTTAAATAAGGAACCAGAGCATGTACTGTACATCTTTTGCATCCAGACATAGATGCAAAAAAGGCAGTTTTTTAATTGACATGAACAACTATTATAGTTAGCATTGGATTATCAGACACAAGAATGCAGAAAACAAACACTCAAACCAAGCAGAGTATTATATTGCATTGGTATCCTTCAGTCTCGAAAATCCATGGTATCATATTCTGGATTCCCCATACTAACCTATCCATACTGTTATATAGCAGCAATATAAATATTGATATCATGCTGTGATCTGACCCAATACCTCTAAATTTCCACTTCTTCCAAAAACTCAAATTTTTCTTATACTGATGTTAGCACCTTCCAGCATAAAAATGATCGTTGTTGTACCCAAGTAGTGTCTTATTTTACGCAAGGGGAAAACAGGTTTACTGTGATCAGTATCCTTCCCATTCAAGATCACCCTGAAAAATGTAACAGTTTTTGAATGTAAGACTGGCAGGGGGGGGGGATTCTTCTCTATAAAGAATTCTCTTTGATCTGGATGGATATTTTTCAATTTCAAAAAAGGGTTAATAAATTTGATCCTCAAAAAAGTGAATTCTTAAGGAGAAATACTTTGATATACTTTTTAGTATGGATGCTGAACAGTGGTGGATTCCTCCCAGTTTTGACCAGTTCGCCCGAACCGATAGTGATATGCTGGTTATATCACAATGACATCACTGCAATGGTTGCCAATTGGTTTCCGGACACAATTCAAAGTGTTAGTGATGACCTATAAAGCCCTACATGGCATCGGACCAGATTACTTACGGGACCACTTTCTGCCGCAAGAATCCCATTGACTGGTTAAGTCCCACAGAGTTGGCCTTCTCCGGGTCCCAACAGCTAGACAATGTCGTCTGGCGGGGCCCAGGGGAAGATCCTTCTCTGTGGCAGCCCAAGCCCTCTGAAATCAGCTCCCTTCAGAGATTTGCACTGCCCTCACCTTCCTCGACTTTTGCAAGAACCACAAAACTCATTTATGTCGTCAGGCACAGGGCAATTAGACCAAGCCCCCTTCCTCTGTTTACGAGATGTAATGTGTGGTTATGAACGAATTAGCTGACTGATTTTAATATATATGCGATTTTAGTAGCAATTTTTAATTAGTTAGATTAGTTGTGTTGTTTTTGTATCCTGTGAGCCGCCCCGAATCTTCGGAGAAGGGCAGCATACAAATCTAATAAATATTAGTAGTAGTAGTAATAATAATAATAATAATAATAATAATAATAATCATCATCATCATCATCATCATCATCATCATCATCATCATCATCACTGAACCGGATCAGTTGGTGCCGGTCCATTGGTGCCACCATCTTTTTTAAAAAATTGAATTTTTTATTTTATTTTATTTTTTTCCTTCTGAGCTTACACAGAAGCCAAGCTCCAGCACTGTGAATGTGGTCACCATCTTTCTTTTGGCTTTGGTTTTTTTTAAAAAAAATTGTCACTGCGCATGCATGCATGCATGTGTGTACAAAGTGCACACACGCCCAAGCGGTGTGGGAGGGAGGGAGCCGGCAGCAAACTAAGTTGGAAACCACCCCTGATAATGAAAGTATGAGTACTGAGGGAAAATGTTATTCAATATGCCTTCCCTCTTTTTCCTCATACATACATACATACATACATACATACATACATACATACCGGTACATATATATATGCATACACGTATACGTATATGTATGCGTATGCGTATGCATATACGTATGCGTATACGTATACGTATACGTATATGTATATGTATGTACATACATACATACATATACAGTAATACCTCGTCTTACAAACTTAATTGGTTCCAGGACGAGGTTCGTAAGGTGAAAAGTTCGTAAGATGAAACAATGTTTCCTATAGGAATCAATGGAAAAGCCAATAATGCGTGCAAGCCGATTAGGAAAATCCAAAACATTAAGGGTTTTTTAAAAAAAGCTGCCGGCAGACGAAGCTGAGGTGAACGGAGTGGGGAGAGGGACAGCGAGAGGTGGCAAGAGGTGGCAGTCCCAATGAAGCAAGGCGAAAAGAGCCTCTCTTGATCTCCATGAGTCCCTCCCGTTTTTTCCCACCCTATCCTGCACCTTTCTCCCCTCTTGATCTCCACCCTGTCCTGCACCTTTCTCCCCTCTTGATGAAGGTGCAGGACAGGGTGGGAAAAAACAGGATGAACCCATGGAGATCAAGAGGGGAGAAAGGTGCAGGACAGGGTGGGAAAAAACAGGAGGGACTCAAGTCTGGAGGTGGGGCATCCCAGCGGCCGGCGGCAGGTTCGTAAGGTGAAAAAAGTTCGTAAGAAGAGGCAAAAAAATTCCGAACCCTGGGTTCGTATCTCGAAAAGTTCGTATGACGAGGGGTTCGTATCATGAGGTACCACTGTATATATATACAGATAAATGAAAACAATGATAAAAGTTTTATTATTTAAGAAGCAATAACTGCAATTCTAAACTTTAATGGTTACAGTTCTGTAGAGCACTTAATTAATGTAATATAATTTGATGCCCAGAGTACTACTCAACTAAATAGACATACAGTATCTACATGTAAAAATATGGGAAGCTATCTTCCATGAAGCACACCAAGCTATATAAAAAGGAATTAATAGAATTAAATTCTTCATTAAATGCTTAAATACTGGAATTGACTAATACTGTTTAGAGCTAAACTCACATTTCCTCCCGCTGCCCTGACTAATCACAAAATCTGGAGAAACATCTTGTTATGGTTTTGGCTTTGCCTAGGCATGTATGGCAATTTAGCAACTGATTCTCATGAACCAGAACAGCTATGTCACCCCTGTCTTCAAGGAAATTCCCATAAACCTAGCTGAGTGTTAAGCTACATGTCCACCTTTCCAATTGTTATTCCAATGTTATATAAATCCAGTGTCTGACTGCATTCATGCCATACTGAATTCATAGACACAACAGTGCAGATCTGATCTGTGATTCCTTCCTTCCTTCCTCCCTCCCTCCCTCCCTGCCTCTCTCCCTTTCTTCTTTCTCTCTCTCTCTCTTTCTCTCTTTCTTTCCTTCCTAATTTCCTCCTTTCCTTTTCTACCTCTTTCTTCTTTTTCTTTCTTTCATACTATCCTCAACCAAATAATCAAGCTACCTAATAATTTAAAAACATACTCAGAAAATACAAATAATTCAGAAATAGTATTGACATTTTGAAAAGTTTATAAAATTTTTGAAATATAGTTCATATTTAAATTTGAGTACACTGCATATTGATCCCCTAATTTATTTTTGTCTTTTATGTACACTGAGAGCATATGCACCAAAGACAAATTCCTTGTGTCTCCAATCACACTTGGCCAATAAAGAATTCAAAAACTTGTTTTGGGGACTATCTAATCATAAAAATATTTCACTATCATTGCCCTGCAATATTTTGCAAAGAAATCATTGTTCTGGGTATATTCCATGAATGTTAAGAATTCCAAACACTATTCATATGGAGAAGTAATGTCAGTCTACTCTTCATTTCTTATTAAATGCATATTTAATAGGTTCATGTTTACAACAATATTCACTTCCTCTAGGTTGCTTTAATATCAAGAAAGTCAAATAAGGATAAAAATGGACTATATCTCCTGGATAATAGCAAATATGATATATTTGATCAACTTTCTGTTTCTTCCATATATATAATCTATAGGCAGAAAAGAAAGCCAATTGGCAACATGATTGCATTGAGAGGGGGGGGGGGGTTTGAACAAAAGGAAAGAAAAATCTAATAATCTTTTCCATTCTTCTAGTGAAATATATGTAGTAAATGGAAAATAAGTTGCCAATGTATGAAATGCGATCATTTTTCAGCTGGATAGTAAACATAGAAAATAAATGTAAAAAAAAATCAATGGAAGTGTTAAGACTTCAACCTTGGTTCACATTCTTGTTGGATAATAAATTTTTCAGAGACTTGGGATCAAACTGTATTCATTCATTAATTTGTTCAGTCATAAAATATCAATGGTTTTCTCACAAAACTGTAAGGAAGATGTGTAAAACAATGTTTATGACTTTTAAAAACTGCATTATATAAAATTTGGCTTGTAGATTTCAGCATTACTTTCTCAATTAATTTCATTTTTTTCCTGCTATTAATAGGATTTCCTTTTAGGTAGATATGAATAAGACTGCATTCTAAATCTGTGATTTTTAATGTTATAGTGTGCATCCCTGCAAGTGAGTTAACATATATAATATATCCCTTGACTATTATAATAATTTATGAATCATTGCATGGGTAATTATGTCTCCCAGAACAGAACCTTTATTTTATCTTATGTCAATGTGGATAATGTATATTCAACTATAACTCATTAAACTCTGAAATATTAAGTGCTGCATGATTGAGCAATGAGTTAATTTATAATTAGACTTTTTAAAGTTGCAGTTCTACAAAGGTAATTGTATTTTTTTAATTATTGCTTTATCACGCTGGTGAAATATAGTGCATTTTCTTGATGTTATCAAGCTGTAATATAGAATTATTCATTGCCCAAGTGTGATTGGACGCACAAGGAATTTGTTTCCAATGTTTAAGCTCTCAGTGTACTTACAAGCAACAAGTGATGAATCATGATTGTAATTATAAAATACAACCATAAATCACAAGATACAACCAGAGGTGGGCTGTTAAGGTAGAACGGTATCCCCCATGGCTCTGAGTGCTATCAATTCTGCCACTGTACCTGGGCAGGTTGCTAAATCGCACATTGATGTGCACGATTTTGCTACCTGCCCAGGTGCAGTAGAAGAATTGCATTGGACTCTGCTAGCACTCAGAGCCATGGGGGTGAGCACAGTCACTGTTCCACCTCTGGATAAAACACATTGATAGTCATTGGATTTTAAATAAACAGTCAATATAACTCATAACAGAATATTAAATAAAATAAACCAACATAAATCATGAGATACAAACAACAAAGTTATATTCATAAGAAGTTAAAGAAATAGGTAATAGGAAAGATGAGAAGAATAATATTAATACAACCCTACTAGGTGGTATGACATCCCATAGCTTAAGACAGTGATAAGAGAAGCCCAAAATTTACATACAAGTCAATTTTCAAAATAACAATCAATGAATGGTTCTAAATAAAGAGGTCATTGATGTTCTCTGAGCTTGCTTGTTTCTTGCACACATTTCATTACCCAAATTGGGGAGCTAGTTCTAGTACTACACTACTAGAAACACTACTAGCATGTATGATGTTACCTAGTTTGGGTAAAGAAACATATGGAAGAAAACAAGCAAGCTCAGAGAGCACCAAGGATTCTTCATTTCAACCCTGAGCTACAAATGTTGTCCTTTATTGAGTCTAAGTTAAATGTGATCTGATTTTCAGAAGGTTTTGTTTTTTACATTGTTGAATATCCCATTGTGAGCTTTGCCATTCTTCTAGAAAAAGAAAGTATGATTTCCAGCTAGACAATAAAGTATCTTGTAGCCTATATAAATTTAATAAGTTGATTTTGGTGGCAACCGATCTTGTTTTTCTATTTTTCACCTTGGTAAACGGGTTGATGGATATGCTTAGTCTAGCTCTTCTGCTGAGACCTGTCTGAAATGAGTGATCCTTCTGGTAGAATACACTACAACCAGCTAGAACAATTTAAGAAAATCAAGGGCAAAAGCTGGTCAAACAAAATATGTAAAAGAACATGAGCAGACCTGATTAATATTGGTTTGACAGTTATATATAACTTGTGCAGTTTATATAGAAACTTTTTTTTTCGGAAATACTGATTGAGCAAAGAGCCCCCTTGGATTCTACAGCATTTATTTCATTAAGCACATTTAGGACCACGGTATTAAAAAACTAACATCCAATACATTATAATCTTAAATGTTTAGGATGTCAGAAATTGAAATTTTATTTTCATGTCACTCTCATAGAGAAAACATATTTATGCCTTTGGACATTTTTCGCAGATAGCCAGTTCTAAAGAAACTAGTGTAAAACAAATGATGTTAACTCTGTCACAACATAGTGTCTCTCAAGGTGAAATGAGACAAAATTATATCAGTTCAAAATTCTGAAGGCCATGATAATAATCATCATAATTACAATATAACACAATATGTTACTTTGACAGATGAATCTACATTCTGTATTTTTTGGAGTATAAGACGCACTGGAATATAAGATGCACTTTAGATTTTGGGGAGGAAAAAAGCCTGCAAAGGCTTAGGACTGGAAAAAAAACCATTCTTCAGAAAGAGTAGCAATGAAAAAGCCTGCAAGCTGATAAGAGCAGGGAAGATTGTTAGTGCCTTGTTAGGGCTGTGGAGGGAGGGGGGGAAGCTTTGAAAAAGCTACATTCTGAGTATAAGATGCACCCAGAAAGTAATGCACCACATTTTTTTTCTTCAACAATTATTTATTGAACTCAATGAAACTTACATACAAGAAAGAATGATGTTTCTTCTATACTCTCTATTTTTCCACGTAATCTCCATCCTGCTCTATGGCCTTCCTCCAGTGACACACAAGGGCATATATGTCCTATCGGTACCATTCCTTGCTCTGGTCACGAAGCCATTTCTGCACTGTGCAAATCACCTCTTTGTCATCCTTAAAATGTCTTACCGTATAACCAGTGACTAACCATACTTCTGTCAACTGCAGATTATCCATAAACTGTACACAAATGTTTGTGAATGTTTCCAACAGTTCCTTTCTCCACAGTGAGAAATTCAATGACAACACACTGCTTATAACATACATCACATACAGATGCTGTTTTGAAACACTGCTGCAGCTACGCTATCTGTCTGAAGAAACGCAAAATTTACACACGCACTCCTGTTAATTCAAATAATGTATATCTAAAGTTTTGCATCCATACCTTTACTGTAGGCTAGGAAAAAAATGTAGTGCATTACTTTCTGGGCGACCTTCATAGTTCAGTAGAAACCTTCGTGCTATATTTATGTCTATAATCATTTTTCCCAAACCCCTTTTTAGATATAAATACCCAAGCTTGACTTTAAAGCAATTGATTGCTATCTGTAGGACACCCTATTGAGTAATCACCAACCACTTGAACTCAAAGTTTAAATGCCAGGGTGATAATTGGAGCAATCAGTTTACCAATGGAGGGGATTAAAATTACTTTATCTGAAAAACACTCAAACTACTTTTTAATTCAAGGTATCATTCCCTGACCCTCTGCTGACCTTCCCATTACTCATCTAGTTATTATCTGTTCTCACCTGCAATGCTTCCCCATATGCAGCATTGAACAGATGTGTCACAGCTTTTGTAAAGTGCTACATTATTGTCTTTTCTACTGGCTGACAGCTAGTCTATAAAGGAGCAAACCAATTAATCAGATCTTGCAATAAAGTTAAGATAAAGGTCTTCCTGCTAGTCATCAGGGGGGTTTGGAGAATGGATGGTGACATTAGCATGCTTTTTAATATACACACATTCACACTGAAAGGTCAGAGATAGAGAAAAATGTGTCTTGCATCTTTCTTTGTTAATTTCTGCAACAAATAGCAGGTTCATCACCTGCTTTATCCCAGTTACTTTATTTTGTTTCCAAATTTCCAGCTATCATGATCATATGGTACCATCTCTAACTTAAGTTGCATAAATCTTGGGTTTTGTCTTTTTTATTGTATCTGTATCTTGTCCATTAAGTTATTAGCTATGGGACAACTCATAAATCTTACAAAGGTTTCATAGGAAGGCTGAAGATAGCAAGAATCAATGACATATCTTGTATACATGCAGCAGTGGCCTACGAGCTGGAACGCTAAATTGCGCTTGCCATGGCTGCTAGTAAGTGCTTGCAGGGCCAGTGCGATTTTGTTTCTACACCTCCGCAGGTGCGCCCGTATTTTGGTGAGGGTTTTTTTTTGCTTCTACGCATGCCAAAACACGGGTGCACCTGCAGCTCTGTGTGAGATTTTTTTACCTGCACAGGTGCAGAAGCAAGATCGCACTGGCCCCACAAGCACTTATGAGCAGCAGTGGCGAGCACAATTTAGCATTCCAGCTCGTAGCTCACCGCTGTATACATGGAAGATTAGCAAACCAACTAAAATGCCAGTATACATCAAATACATTCCATCACATATGTTTTAATAAATGTATGTGATAGAATGTATTTGATGGTTTTTATATAGCATTCTATATCATGATATAGAATGCTATATAAAAACCATCCATTAAAAACAATGGAATATGAAGCTACGCACTTTCTGATTACACTTTTTTTTCCTAGTAAACCTAAAACATTAACTTTGTTTTTTAAAAAATCCTATTCTGGAAACAGAATTTGGCACCACTGGGTTGTTTTTTTTTAAAAGAGAAAATATTTTCCTTTTGGAAAGACATGTTGGACAAGAAAATGCTCCAATATGAGTTCTCTTTAGATTCAGTAATCAAAATTGGTTATTAGTCAAAGGATCCCCAGCTTAATATTAAAGTTTGTTGCAAAAATCAAAACCAGAAGCACATACAGATGATTGACTTAGCTGGATTCATACACTTCTTTATAAACATAGTAACAAATGAATTTACAAGTACCATGAGCAGAGTTCTTCTTCAATGTAGTTACAAGTAAACAAAGTAGTAGTTAGCTTCATTTCAGCAGATTCAAAGGGGAAGAATGGAAGTGAGGCATACCCAACCTTAAGATTCTCTGTACAGACTCAGAAGTAGTTAGCTCCCATTGGCTGATTTAGTTGCTATGCCTATTCATTGGCTGACCTTTTTGCCATTGGCACTCCCAGTCATGAATATTCTCACTTAATAAGAACAGAATAACAATCTATTATATCCACTGATTTACAAGAAAAACCATCTAAATACAACCATTTACAACCATAACTGGGACCAGAGTGATACAGTCAGTAAGTGAGTTGCACCCAATTCTATGTCCTATGATGCTAAATGATGTAAATCCAGTTATTAAGATAATCTGGCTTTGACTACTGACTTTGCTTGCCAAAAGCCAGCTAGGGAAGACACAAATGGCAATCACATGATCCCAGGACATAGCAACCATTATAAATACATTGTGGCTACCAAGCCCCTGAATTTTGATCAAGTGACCATAAGGATGCTGCAACAGTTTTAAGTGGAAGAACTGGTCACACATCACTTTTTTCACTTTGAACTGTTGTTTAAATGAATGGTCATAATTTGAGGGCTACCTGTACCTATATCACCTCACTCTAAATTCTGAAGAATAATATCTGTAGCATTTTCCAACCCACTCCATTCAGCATTCTTCTCGGGGAGATACACAAAGCTACTATATTTGGAGAAGCTATGCAGAGTAGATATGATTCTGGGATGTGGAATTAATAGCCCCTATTCCAGTGATGGCAAAACCTTTTTCCCCTCCCAGAGCCTCTGTCTGAGCTAAAAATCAGATGGCTGGCATACACATGCCCGGTGGAGCTGAACTAGGGCAACAGCTCGTGTGCCAGCAGATACGGCTCCATGTGCTACCTGTGGCACACGTGCCATAGGTTCGTCATCACTGCCCTATTCTATTCTAGTGCAACCACCATAAAGATGAAGGCTTATCTCCTCCTGTAATTATGGATCTATTTGTTCTCACACATTTAGTACTATCTATCTATCTATCTATCTATCTATCTATCTATCTATCTATCTATCTACCTACCTATCTACCTATCTATCTAGTTATTTTAAATCACCTTGAAATTTATGAAGTTTATTTTGAGTAGTGTGCCAGGTTCCACAATCATAAATCAGAAGGATTATTAGTATGAGCTTCTTAAATCTGCTCAGATGTTACCTCATTAATGATGTCAGTTTGGTGAATAAATTTGCCATTGGGTTTTGTGCATGTTCATTGATTGAAATAAAATTTGAATTTGACCATACTGGAAATATAGATTTTCAAACAACAACAACAACAAATACTCAAGGCATTTTATTACGTAGAAAATAGATTAGGTGCCTTGGATTTATCCTATGTTTAAAATCCTCAATACATTTTTCAAAGTTAAAAGGCAATATAGTATGTAAGTTTGTAAATTACAACAGAAAGGTTTTTTAACAAGCAGCCTACCCCCTGGCAAAATGTGTTATTTTCTTATCAGGATAAGCAGACAAATTTATAACCAGAAACTAAAAGACAGCAATTAAAATATTCATAAGTTACATTTACTTACTTGTTTGTTCATTTAAGTTAAAGACAGCAGATCTTTTATATTTCTTTATTCTTATAATTGAAGCAAAATATTTCAAAAGGGGTATCATTTATTTAAGCAGCAGAAAATATAATAAACACAATGCAAATTATTGTATTTTGTGTCCTCTATCAAATAAGTTAAATTAAGAAAGAATGATTGACTTATATCTGAATTGTATATTTCATAGCTGAAAAAGTAATGTATTTTAGATACCTTGGATCGGTGCAACATTTCTTCAGAACATCTGTAGTTATTAATTTAATGATTTCAATTTTTCCTTCCTTTCATTATAACCCCATAAGGTACATTAGACAAACAAGTGAGTAATAAAATAAATGACTTTAATGAACAGATTAATGAAGCTTTTGTTTTGGCAGATATCTGTATATTAACCATTGTAAGCTCAGAGACATTAGAATTTCTTGTAGCTGGGTATTGTTGTTCTACTGAGGAATCAAAAGCATCGTCTTTGGTTTCTTTTCCTTATGTCTTCTCTGATATCAGGTAAGACTACAGAACCACCTGAGAAATCTAACAATTTTGTTAAAAGCAGTATTAAGGGCAGCTACTCTTGGTTACTCATGCAGGATACCCCATCCAAAATGTGAGCCTCCCTTTCAAGCCATATAATCCCACATCTTTCAATTATCCTCATGCACTTCCTGAACTCTCGTCTCTAATGGATAAAAAAGAGGGGGTGACATGAATTCTCACAGAGTGGCGTAAGGACAGAGTTCAAATTAACCTTCTAGCCCAGATCTCTTAAAATCCTGATAAGGCTCCCAGTTAAGCACAATGGCTTAGTTTTGCATCCCATTTCAAAGTTCAGCAAGCTGTGCTATGTTGAATTTTGGGAGAATGAAAGTGCTTTTCAACTATGTTTCTGAAGATATTTATTTGATTGCTATGGTTAAGTGAATCATACAGCCAATTACACATATAGTTAGTGGCTGATAATAGATAACTGTCACCATGATTACATTTGCCTCTAGGTGGCAGAATGGGAAAAAATGACTGCTTCAGAAGTCATGGATTTCCAGGCCAGGAAGGGTAATTTCTCTCTTCCCCCCCCCCCTCTCTCCCTCTGTGTGTGTGTGTGTGTGTGTGTGTGTGTGTGTGTGTGTGTATATACTATGGCTCAAAATCTCATGTAGGCAGAAGAGATTTGCTTTTGCAGTTCCTACAAATGTAGGAGGGTGTCATGACCACCAATAAAATATATTAAAAACAGAACAAACATTAGCAGCTGATATGTGTGTTTGCTCATCCTAATTAACATAAAACAATGTATATAAAAGTTGAAAGTTCTGAAAGAAAGCAAAATGTATTTTAGGATAAATGGGGACAGAATGAATTTGTTACTCACAATGAATGAAACACGGATCTGGGTCATATTGTAAAACCATATTGTAAAACAAAAAAAGTCTGGAGAATGTCCTTCAGGGGTAATTGAAGACAAATAATGTATAACCAATTGCAATTGTACTGCAACAGTTATCCACTACTTGAAAAATGATCAGATGTAGAAGCATTCAAACAGTTCAAAACAAATTGCTAATGGATAATGGTGGATATTCTGAATCTTTCCTCACGTACAACTGAAGCATTTTATGAAGTTGCATGTAACATTTAGTTGTTTGATCTTCACTTAGGAATCTCTGCTCTTTGTGTGTGTTTGCAAATCTATTCTGGTGACACTAGAAGTTTTGGGCTGGGTGAAGTAGAACAGGCCTGTCAAACTGGTGGCCCTTGGGCAGTCCCTATGCAGTCCAAGACCACCCTGGCTCCACAAAGGTAAAAAACATCCTGATACATCACGATGCGGTCTGATATGTCATATTATGGCTCTCAATGTGATCGGGTTTGACACCACTGAAATAAAGAATGAAAGGAAAGAGAGGGAGAAGAAAAATTACACAAGCCGCATTGTATAAGGAAGGCAAAGATCCTGACTTATAGTAAAGGAGTAAGACTTGGAACAATACTATTTAAAAATCCCACTTAATTACATTTCAATGGAACAAAAATGGGTCAAAGAGTGAAGCCCTAGACCATCCCACCCTATCAAAGTAATCTGGTCAATGTTCCTGGCTTACTCGTGTAATACAATTGCCTATCTTCTCTCTCTTCCAAATCAATACCAAACGAACCGCATAGTCAAGACTTTTAGCTATATCTCAAGGATTGCATGGCTTCTTGACAATACTGTATCTCTCCTTCATCAACAGGAAGCTAGCTTCACTCAATAAAAGGGGGGGGGGGAATCTCCCCAGAAGCAACACTATAACAACAGAGAGTGAGAACAGAGTTGTGAAATGCTGTTTAAAATATATTCACCTATGTTATCCTTGCATTAGATGAAAAATCAGTGCACCTCCAATACTCTGAAATAGCAACTAAAGTTAAAGCTGCTGTATCATCTGTCTTTTTTCCCCATTGGCATGTTTTTTTCTCTAACTAGAGTGGCCAGCAGGATGCCAAATTTGTTGCATAGCCTGTAAAAAAGGTGGGGATTGTAGCTCAGTAACATGGCACATGCTTCATCTGCAAATATGACATTTTTAATTAGAAAAGAGAGAAGATTCTCAGCTAGAGACCTTTCAGATAGTATTAGCAAAAAGGATTCTTAATCTAACGTGGCCTAAAGCTATACTATGTGGATTGGGGCTTTGAGTTGATTTGGATTCAGTAGGAATTGAAGCAGAGGTACGGTTGATATACAGTAATAAATTCTGGTGAATCCTTAAATTTTATCCCTATAATTTTAGAGGTAGCCCTCTAAAAACAAATGGGAGGGAAAGATAAACAGTAGGATTGGTTGCAGTAATACATCTCTGCATCATAATTTGTTGTTTCTATTGGATCTCTACACTACTAGTTTTCTGGATTTGTAATCACAGGGACCACAAATTCTTAATTTGGTATCTCCATCTTGAGCCGTAGTCATTTTGAATGAGGTATACAAAGAGCATCATTATTGAATCCTAAAGGGGGAAACGAGATTTATACCTGTTCAGCCTTGAAAGGAGTTGCAATTATTTGAAATATCAAGGGACATATATCATGACTATATCTATCATGTTCGGGGGTGGGGGGAGTCTGAATAAAAGTTATCTCTAAAAATTAAAAGCCTTACAGACATGAAATATATCTTCTCTTCTGCTTTTAATGTAGCCTCTGAGATCATTTGTTTATGAGCCACTTCACCCCCAACTGTTCTCCCTGAAGCGAGTTGATTTCTTTTCAAAGATGTTGCAGGGATTTAAATCCCAGACACAATTTTGCCCAAAGTTATGCACAGCCACCCAGTGTTGCTTTTTTTCTGTTGCTACTGTGAGACTGTAGGTAGGACCACAAGTATGTATGCATATATGTATGTATTGAGGTAGGTCCTAATTTACCTCACTGCCAGTTCGCTTTCTCCCAGGCTGCGGGGCTGCATCACTTTTCACCTCAGTGCTGAAAAATCGGGGGGGGGGGGGGGAACAAGATGGCAACAAAAGTGCAGTGCTTTAAACTTAGCTTCTCTGCATGCGCAGAAGAAAACATCCCCCCCCAAAAAAAAAGATGGTGGTGCCCACAGACTGGCACCAACCAAACTGATTCCATGACAACATTGTGACATCACTAGCAGGTCATTACCAGTTCAGGTGAACTGGTCCAAACCAGGAGGAACCGACCTCCAGTATGTATGTATTGGGATGAAATCCAGCAGGTTCTTTTTGAATAGTTTGGAGAATCAGCAAATATCACCTCTGGTTGGCCCCAGAGTTGGATGGGAATGGAGATTTTGCAATATTCTTCTTCCAGGAGTGGTGATGGAATGGGGATTTATATATTTGTCAATTATAGGAGGGTAATTTGTATAAATAAAATATTAGAAAAAGTAATGGTAAAAAGTAATGATAGGAGCATAGTTCCCTCTAAGCTGAGCAGTGAGCAATCGCTCACTTAAAAATCATAATCAACTCAGAGTTTTCCAAACCTGCCCAGAAGCCGAGAGGGAAAGAGTGAGAGGGAAGGAGAGAGAGAGGAAGAGAGGAAGAGAGAGAAACAGATAGAAAAAAGAGAGGAAGGAAAAGAAAAAGAAAAAGAATGGGAGTAAGGAAGAGAGAAAGAAAATCAAAATCTAGTTTGAAACTAGCTCAACTATTTAAGTGGCATTTTGATATTGATAGAGTTGCCCTATTATGAGCTCACTGTTATAGACACACAGTACAGTATTTTATTTTGAAATTCTCTGAGGCAAAAAAGGGTGGGTTTTTTATTTGTTTGTTTGTTTGTTTGTTTGCTTACTTACTTACTTACTTACTTACTTACTTACTTACTTACTTACTTACTTACTTACTTACTTACTTACTTACTATTTCTGTGATGCCCAGTCCTGAAGGGGCTGCCACTCAGACACTATACTTTTCCGCCCACCCCCCAAACAAATTAGAGGGAACACTGGATAGGAGACAATAGAACAGTAGGACAGGAACGGTAGGCACCATGGTGTGCTTATGCATGCCCGTTACAAACCTCTTAGAAAGGGGGGAAAGTCTTGGTGCATATGCTCTCAGTGTACATAAAAGAAAAGATAAGTTTGTCAAGTATCATAAGATACAACACTTAATGATAGTCTGGGTACAAGTAAGAAATCAAATCATATTGGGAACCAGTCAATATAAATTGTAAGGACACAAGCAACAAAGTTACAGTCATATAGTCATTTGTGGGGACAGATGGGTGATGGGTGATTTTGTAATATCCTTCCCCTGCCATGCCCACCAAGCCACACCAATAGAACGGTAGTAAAAATCTTTGAATTTCTACATATGTATGTATGCATGTATGAAAAAGAAGGGATCATCTTAGTTGATAGAAATATCATTAACCCAGATATACGGCAGCATCTGGCAGCATTTCCATAATCTAGCCTGTATATGTTGCAAAAATTATTGTGTCTCTTTGATACTTTGTACCTTGAGTTTGGCAAAATGTGTCACTTTTTTGTTGTTCAGCTGCTAAGTTACGTGCAACTCTTCTATGGACCACAGCACACCAGGCCTCCCTTTCCAGCCTTAGATTTTTTGTTATTTTTTCCGGCTGGCAAGATGAAATGTGAAATGTATCAAGTCTTGCAGCAACTATTTCCTTTTTTCATTTTTTCCCTAAAAATATTCAAAAAAGGAAATTAAAAAATAAATGTCCTACTCTAGAGATGTGAATATGATAAAATACATTTAGCCTTAGGTAGTTTATAGTTGACACAACTGCTCACAATAGCAGAGATTCATCAATAGCATAACTCCTTCTAAAAGAAGCAGAAGTAGAATCTCTTTGTAATATGTCCTCTTCCTCCCTCCCATTTTATGGGAAAAGATGAACAGATTTACAACCAAGATGCATCAATTAGGATGCTAAGAAGATGAGTAAGATTTTTTTTCTGTATTTTTCATAAAACTAGATTCCACAGTAATCTATGGTAGATGGTTGGGGAGGTGTTAAAGAGAAATGGAACTCTTCACATGAGAGTCTCCATTACAAGAGGTAATTAATGCTGGTCACCAGTTTGAAAAATAAGATCTACCGTTCACTGTGGCTTTCCTAGAGAAGTGATGGCGAACCTTTTTTCCCCTTGGGTGAAATGTACACACACAAACTGTCGCCCATGCATGAGTGCCCACACCCATAATGCAATGCCCCTCCCACACATCCTACCCCCTGCACATGCACACCTGACCTCTATGTTTTGGCCTCACATCTCAAAACAGCAGTAGGAGAGAGGGGAAAGCCCTTTCCTCCAAATAGAGCTTGCAGGTACAGATATCCTCTTCCTCCAAATGAAGCTGGGAGGAGGGAAAACCTCTTTCCTTTAATGGAGCTGGGAGGGAGGAAAGGCTCCCATCCCCAAATAGGAGGTGTAATATATCAGACCAGGTCGGTCAGACTTCAATTAACTTGTTTATTTGCAAGTTAAACAATGGAACAGCAATGCATAGCAATTACAGAACAAACGTAGAATACACAAACAAGAACACCTCAGAATCTTGATAGCTCTATTTATATAGCAGCTGTCAGCCCCAACAGCCAATCCAGACACAGGGAATTTCCCGCTTTTGTTGTCACCCAATCCTGGGTGACTTCCCTGTTGCTGGGGACATAACAGGAGGGGGGAAGCCTTGCATGCCCAAGTAGCACTGTGGTAGAATCTCGAGAGATCTGAGAAGGCATGGGCCGCAGAAAGTGAGGTGAAAGCATAAGCTTGTCTGACCTCAGCTGGCCAGCAGGAGGCACTCGCACACGCGCAGTGGAGCTGAGATGGTCAACGGTTCACATGCCTGCAGAGAGGGCTCTGTGTGTCACTTGTGACACGCATGCCATAGGTTCACCATCACGGTCCTAGTGACTGACAAGGCAGGGGGGGGAAAAGAAATGTTGGACCATGTAATCCTTTCTTGTCCTCAGACAAGACCTTTCTAGAATTATCTTCGTATTGACATGCTGTTTTTATTTCTCTGCAGACTTCATAACTATTTTTCTAAGGAGGTTAAATATTGCAGATTTTTTTTCATACCCTTTTAGTGCACACATATTGGCCTCTTGACAAACCCACTCTATTAGCTGAATAATTACCATTCCACCATATGTCAGTAAAAATAAAGTGCCCTTCACCCTTGCACACTGGTAAAATGCCTTCTGCTAAAGAGTAATTATAAAGAGGCAAAACAGATAAAAACTGTATTCCCTGGATCAATTCAGCAAGGACTGCTGATCTGATTCTGTGCTGTCCCGTCACAGCTTGATCAGGAAGGGAACAGAGGGGAAAACAAATTTAAGTGCTTATATTTGTGAGCCTCCTTCAATTCTAATTTCCTGAGAATTTATGTACTTTCCTTCTTCCTTTTCTTCTGCCCTCTCAAAGTCTTCACCAAAAAACAAATAAAGGTCAAGATGGAGAAAAATATCATTGGTTAAAAGGTTGAAGTAAATTACCGTTTATTCATCTTGCATAAATGAAAGGAGAAGGCTAACATCTCACATAAATACCCAAGACTTTTGAATTGTGGTTCTGGCTTTCTGGAAAGAAGTAAGTAAAATGTTGAGCAGGAAAGTATGGGACAATAGTGAGAGAAACTTGCTCGGATGTTGATGAATGTGCATGTCATTGACCCTTTAAACATTTCACCCAGTCAATTTTGTGCAAGGCACTAATGCAATGGTGAAATACAGCAGGTTCTGACAGGTTCTGGAGAACCGGTAGTGGGAATTTTGAGTAGTTTGGAAAACTGGTAGAGAAAATTTTGAACAGTTAAGAGAACCAGCAAATAGCACCTCTGGCTGGCCCAAGAGTGGGATGGGAATGGAGATTTTCCCCCAAGAGTGGGGAAGGAATGGGGATTTTGCAGTATCATTCCCCTGCCATGCCCACTTAGAACCAGTAGTAAAAGAAATTGGATTTCACCACTGGGCTAATGTAAAAGGACCATTGAAACCAACATTTGCTAGTCTGATTCCTGTTTTATGTGTTCTGTAGATTTTAAAGTTTAAAGGCACAATTCTGAAGTGAACTTTGAGAAGCACAATAAATAATAACCCACAGTCGTAATACACTTAATATCTTCATGGAAGAGATCCTACAGAGAATGAATTTGGATATTTTGCCTTCAGCACATTCATGGTGGGATGAATGCTAGCCAAAATGAAATCTGACCAGTATCTTACTTTCCCAATGGCAGAAAGAAAAAAGACTAAGCTGATGCAGGGTTTTTTTTCCCCTACAATCTATCAGGCAGACACATCTGTCAAGATTTTTTAAAAAAACAAAACTCTATGCACTTACAGCTTTTTGAAAAGTAGAGGTTTTCTTCCTAGTGCTAGAATTACCATGATTTTTTTGTATATAAAGTTTACTATTTTAAAGTATGGCTATCACAGATTAATTGTTACATTTGCTTTTAATACCGTTGCCTTTTGTTTATATTAATCTTGTTTCATTGGGTAAGGCATATCCGTCAGTAAAATGACTTACACATCTCAATAGTAACAGCAAGAAAAGTAATTAACTAAATTGCTAAATGAAATCATTTCTTTAATGATGTCTTTCTGCTGTTTCCCCTAATGTAACAATTTATACAGTTCCTTTCTTTGGATATGAGCTTCATTTCAAAATTCTATTTTACTTTACATTTTATTTCATTTATTTATAGGTTAGCCATTGTATCCCCTGGCAAGGAAAGGCACTCAAAATGACTCACAGCATACAAGTTATATAGTATGAAATAACGAGAGGGGAGAGGGAGGCATCCAGACCAAAGCTAAATTACCTATTTATGTCATCATAATAAAATACCTAGCAAGTTCCAGGTGACTTGCTAAGTTATCCACCAAGTAAATAAGCTAAGCTTTTATGCTTGTTTTGTTCTTGCTTTGGCTGAGATGACTTTGTGCAGCACCATGCAATGTAATAGCCATGTATTAAGAACAAATAATTCTTTGCCTTTTTCTCTTGCTCAAAGCTGCAAAGTATACGATCAAACAGGGCTGGCAGGAATAGTCTCAGACTATTTATTAACTACTGAGATGGTTTGCCAGCTTTGGCATACGGAGCACCAGTAGAACACCAAGTCTTTCCCCTCAAGTAGCTGGCAAAAGGGAAAGCTTCATATGTGTGGGCAGGACTGCTCTGCTATATTATGGGCACTGATTTCCAAGCAATGTGCAATAAATCAAAACGGCATCATTTCCTGCCAGAATTTACCGAGGCTCCACTCTCCTCCATGTGGAGTAATAACCCAAATGCATTAAATGGTGTGCCAAAAGTACACAGTTTGTTCGTTGCACTGTGCATCTGGGAGGCTAGGAAGGGTGACTTCCAGGCATACTTGTTTCTCAGCAGCTCTGATTTTAAAATTAAAGGGATTAACTGAAAAGGGTCCCTCCCCCCTCCCCCCCCCAAATCAGGAAAAGTTCCTTGATTAGACACTACATGTGAACAATTCACTACACTGGGCCTATACAGTTTATACATGGTATGTTTGTATGTATGCTTGCTTTTAATAATGGGGTTTTTAGTGCTTTTTAAATTATTAGATTTGTTCTTACACTGTCTTTGTTATTATTGTGAGCCACCCCGAGCGTACGGAGAAGGGCGGCATACAAATCTAATAAATAATAATAATAATCATACTGAGGAAACATCTAAAATGGTTCTTAGAGATAAAATATTGAATGAAGCAGGAAGGAACCTTTCCCAGTGTGCCACAAAAGGATTCAAGGTGTAAACTGTCCTGCCTTTTACTGCTTTCCATCTCTCATAGAGGCGACATCTTCAGTGCCACACATCATTTTTCTCTCCAATCATTCAACTGACAATGTTGGCCAAAGCAATTCCACTTTGGAAATGAGTGAGATTTATTTCTATTAAAAGAAGGCAAGATGTATATGTTCCTTTAAAACCAAAAGCAAAAACATTTTTTTCAACTTCAAAAAGAAAAAAACCCACTTCAAATTACAAGATCCCCAGGATTCCTCAGGAATAAGCACACAGTATCCTATAGAGTAGAAAATAGTAGCAATAAATGCACTATGAAATTATTATTAAACATTAGGGTACATATTTTTAGAAAATACGGGTTATTAGTTGGAGTATTATAGATAAGTAGGCAGTTATACTATATAATTAAATACAGAGGTCTATAGTCTATAGTCTATAACAGTGTTTCCCAACCTTGGCTACTTGAAGATATCTGGACTTCAACTGCCAGAATTCCCCAGCCAGCATTTGGAGTTGAAGTCCAAATATCTTCAAGTGGCCAAGGTTGGGAAACACTGGTCTATAAGAGTAGAGGTACTGTATGTATGTATTTAGGTTTGTCTCAATAAAGGAGAATATTTGTAGCTCAGGGTTGAAATGAAAGGACATGTCATTATAGAAACATAGAAACATAGAAGACTGACAGCAGAAAAAGACCTCATGGTCCATCTAGTCTGCCCTTATACTATTTCCTGTATTTTATCTTAGGATGGATATATGTTTATCCCAGGCATGTTTAAAATCAGTTACTGTGGATTTACCAACCACGTCTGCTGGAAGTTTGTTCCAAGGATCTTCTACTCTTTCAGTAAAATAATATTTTCTCACGTTGCTTTTGAACTTTCCTCCAACTAATTTCTTTCCCCTCATTATCCTGATAATGAGTGAATAACACTGATAATGAGTGAACAGTTTGGGTAATGAAATGCCTGCAAGAAAACAACCAAGCTCTTTAAAGGTATATTCTCTCCTTTATATATATTCTCTTCCTATCTACTTCTCTTCTTTTTTACTTCCTATCTTTATATATATTACTTATTGTCTATTCTCTTTCATATGTATTGTATATTGGACAAAGAATAAAAAAAAAAATGTACTGTAAGTTTGTACGTATTTATGTGTGTATATGTACAGTGAAGGGCTACCAATATTTTTACTACCACACTGTGGGCGTGGCTTATGCAGGATAGCCTGCATTTTCATGTACCATCTTTCAGTGCAAATTGGATGCTCTGGGGTGGAGCTCCATTTTTGCTCCCCCCCCCAGTTCAGGCAGCAGCCCACCCCTGTAGATGTGTATGGAAAAGTTATTGTATATTAAACTACCTAGATGGGGGAACTAAAGAAGAAAATGATTTTTAACAATCTAAAAAATGAATTAAATAAATACAACCAAATAAAAGTAAACATACATTTCAGTCATATTAACCCCAACAGCTACATATGTACCTAATTAAGATATACCTGTTAAATATAAAATAATATCTATCAATTCAAATTAAACTGTCCTCCATTTTGTTACTATGATTCCATTTCTGAACAATAGATGATAAGGAATCAGACTGCTCACTTTTGCTTTTCCTTTGATACATTAATATAAACCTATATTAATTAAGGTGGGGAAATAACAAAACCAATGACGCCATAGCCATTCTAATTGATTCAGGCTGCACTGGTGGAAATGTATCAGAGATAAACATGCTATTTGCAAATAGGAACCTCTGCAGATTATCAAAATCTACAAAATGACAGGCACATCACAATCCAAGACCCATCCTTTTGTCGGCATCCCAAATGGACAGGACCTGGATTGCAACGCCATGCCTGCCATTTTGCCAGTTATGACCTTTACCCTAATGGATGCCATTGCCTGCAAATATTAATTCAAGCTGTGAATCGAAGTACCATTACTGGACTAACTTAAATTCTTTAAAACTGGATCACATAAAATGAAGTGCCACTTGTATTTTCTTCAAGCACCTGATGATATAAGTATATACAGTGGTACCTCATGATACAAACTTAATTGGTTCCAGGAGGAGGTTCGTAAGGTGAAAAGTTCGTAAGACGAAACAATGTTTCCCATAGGAATCAATGTAAAAGCAAATAATGCATGCAAATCCTTCAGGAAAATCCCAAACTTTAGAAGGTAGGCGAACAGAGGGCAGGGAGGAGCAGCTAAATGGGGTGGGTGGAAGAAGCAAGGCTAGGCTAAAGGGTGAGTGGGAAGGAAGAAAGGCAAGGGGGGCACCCCTCCCTTTTCTTTCTTCAAAAGACACTCTTTCAGTGCCTGTGCAAGCACACTGTTTTCCTACTTTTTAAAATGCAAACTCCCCCTCCAAGCCGCCCCTCCCTTTTCTTTCTTCAAAAAAGGGGGGGGGGAAAGAAACCCCTTCATCCCAGCAGCAGCGGCTTGGGTTCATAAGGTGAAAATAGTTCGGAAGAAGAGGCAAAAAAATCTTAAACACCAGGTTCGTGTCTCGAAAAGTTCGTTAGAAGAGGCATTCATAAGATGAGGTACCACTGTATTAGGTATTTCAGCAAGAAAGAGAGGTTGACATTGACGCTACATATTTCATATTGACATTCAAAAGAGAAAAAGAACTCCTACTCTTAGAGTTTGGAATGTGATAGCTCTTATTTGGACAAAGACATGCTTCTAAAATTACATTTGGCCATTGGCAGGAAAGTTTGGCAGGTTCCCAGGTAAGACTCCTCCAACATTAGTTTTGGCTTGCTCTGTTAGGGGAGATAAATGATAGCTAGTTCTGAGTCTAATAACTGTCCAGAGTCACTGGGAATCGGGCAGCATATAAATTTAATAAATTATGGCTGGGTACATAGCCATCTAGATGGTTAGACTGGATTTGGCATTTTTGTCCATTTTTCAAATCACTCTCAAACACCAGGTGTAGGCAAAAGTTATTGTTAAAGGTGTTAAAGATATCTTTGCATGATGTAAGTTGCTCAGAGTAAAACTGTCTTTTTGCAATTGATTGGTGGTGATTTTGTAAGTACTGGTAGTATTCAATTGGTGATTCAATTATTTTGGAATTGTATTTGGGATGCCTATTACTATTGGTATTAATTTGCTTTTAGAGGTGTCATAATCATTCTATTTTTATTTGAAGGTCTTTGTATTTTTTTGGTGTGTGTTTTTTCTCTAGTTCTTTCCCTTCTGTTCTTCTGTCTCAGAGGGATGCAGTGACTCAGTGGCTAAGACTCTGAGCTTGTCAATCAGAATGGTTGGCAGTTTGGTGGTTCGAATCCCTAATGCCACGTAATGGAGTGAGTTCCCATTACTTGTCCCAGATTCTGCCAACCTAGCAGTTCAAAAGCATATATGAATGCAAGTAGAAAAATAGGGACCACTTCAGTGGAAAGGTAATAGCGTTGTGTGCACCTTCAGCATTTAGTCATGCTGGCCACATGGACAGCACTGGCTCTTTGGCTTTGAAACAGAGATGAGCACCACCTCTATAGTCAGGAACAACTAGCACATGTGAGAGGGGAACCTTTATGTCACCTTTACTCTGCTGTCTCCAGGCACTGCAGCATCCACCATCCAAAGATTTTTCCCCCTTTGTTATAACATCTGTTAGGTTTGGGATGTTATGTGGCAGTTGCCTGTCTGCTTGAATTCTAATGGCCCAAGGCACTTTTAGCATCATTTTTAGGCAAATGTATTTAGGGCAGATCTTCCAATGCACCATTGTTGCTATTATGATGATGAAGAAGTGGAATAGCTTCTCCAAAACTGCCAACAGGTGCAGCCTGCCCTTCTTTCACACAAAAAAGAGATCAGGTTCTTCCCTCTCACACAGGATTGGCACGAGAATCAAAATAAAACACACATTAGACTTCTTGGGTCATTACTTTACCATTTTTCTTAATGCATTTTACTAATCTCAGAGAAGTTTTCTTGGGATTAAACATTTCCAGTCCGGAGTGACACCAGAAGCTGACAAATTAAAGACAGGGAAGGCTTAAAGATTCCACTGCAGATGTTCCCCAATTACCATTAGAATTAAATAGGTTAAAATGGAGCATAGATTTACTGTTTCTTTCCGTCATAATACCCTTTTTCAGAGGTGGCTTCTTCCCAGTTTGGACTGGTTTGCCTGAACCAGTTGCAAACTACTGATGATGTCACAATGACATCACAGAACCAGTTCAGTCAGTGCCAGTTGGTGGGCGCCGCCATCTTTTTAAAATTTGTCTTTAAAAAATTAAATTGTTCTTATTGGGGGGGATTTTTTGTTGTTTTTTCCTTTCTGACCATGTGCAGAAGCTGAGTTTCCAGCACTGCACATGTGTAACCAACTTGGGTTTTTTTCGGTTTTTTAAAATATATTTTTCCCCCCAATGCACATGCACTCATGAGGCATGCCTATGCAGCACAGGAGGAAGTGAACCAGCTGCAAGGTAAGTTGGAACTCACCCCTGCCCCTTTCCTATTTCTCCAAACACATAAGTTGCCTATTTTTCAAAGGTAAGTGTTCTGTAAAGAATTCTGTGAGGTTTTTTTTTAATGTACTTACAATGTTGTTATAGTTACAATTTAAATTTGGTTTCAATTTATACAAATACAACAGTTACCACATAATAAAGCTTTAAAATCTCAAATGCATCAGGATTTTTCTTTTTAAAAAAATCTAAATTACTGTGATAACTAAAATACTTTTAACACAAATTATGACAACTAGATGAGGTAATCAGCTCATCTGCAGAAGTTTAAACCAGAGACAAAAATAACTATTAGGTTCAAGCACATCTTGTTGACAGGGTTTAATGGTAGTCCCTTGTGTAAAGAGTGACACAAGCTCACAATAAACCCTCCGGAGAATTCATGTAACACTGAACAGCCAAGAGATTGCTTCCAATTGGCAACTGCATTCATGTGTTTCATTTATAATTTTACTTTATTATTATTGTTTTTAAGAGGGTAGTGTATTTCTGGACCTAGCACCTTAACAAATACTTTGCAGAGGTATAAGAGGTGTAAAAAACCAGCATCCATAAGGTAACAGCACCTCCCCTATGAGGAAAGGCTCTAGCAATTGAGGTCTTTAGCACAGAATGACAAAAGGTGAGGAGAGATGTGATAGAGGTGAATAAAATAATGCACAGTATAGCTAACATTGAGAGGAATAGAAAGGCATATTTGTTTTTCTGCCTCTTACTGTTACACTTCACAAACATCTACAATAAGTTCAAGGTCATTCAGGATTGACAGAAGGAAATACTTCACATAACACATGGTCAAACTGTAGAGTTCATTGCTGGCAGTTGGAATAATAGCATCCAATTGAAATGGTTTTAGAGATTGTCCAGAGTCAAAGTACATCAGGCTTTTAGTGGCTACTAATATTGGTGGCTGTCATAGGTTGCTTAGCTCAAATATTGATTTCTGGGAAACAACAATGAAAGGAAACGTACAGACTCCTATCTAGATTTATGAGCTTTCCAAATGCATCCACTATGGTCCACTATGTAACACAGAGTGCTGAACTGGATGGGCCTGAGCTGACAGGACTCTTTTGTTTTTTATTACTGTTGAATTTAGATGCTGCCCATCTCACTTTTCAGTGACTCTGGGTATAATCAGTGATGGGCTCCTATGAGAACAGCCAGGAACGCAATTCCGGTAACAAAATTTGGAGCTCCACCCCAGAGCACCCAATTTGCACAGAAAGATGCTGAAACAAAATGCATAAGCCATGCCCACAGTGTGGTAGTAAAAATTTTGGTAACCCATCACTGGATACAATATATGATATATTACAATTGGGAGATGATAAGGCACCAATATGCTGATCCTAAAGAGTCCATTTTTTTAATTCAACCATTTTTGACAATGTTGGACTAATTTCCAGTCTTCTGTTTCTGGGAAAATTTTGGAGGACTGCCCTAGAAGATGTGCTGTTAGGTGTTAATAATTCTGATGACTAACCTGTTTCATTACGTCAATGGAAAAAGTGTTTACCCTTTCTGGATCCATTACAACTCTTTATAATATTCATGGCTATCAACCATCATACCATTCTCATTGTCCACAAGAACTAGACAATACTGTTTTACAGTTGTCCACTCTTGCCTAAATGGATGGTTCCAGTTGTTGTGCATGAGAGAGGATTGGTCACTTACATGGAAACTTCAGTATTTTTTCTTTTGGTTTCTCTCCTATATTGTTCAAACTTTATTTATTAAATTTATTTGCAGTCCTGGGATGGTTACAATGTAATATTGTAATATTGACATGAATCAGATGAGGAAAGTCATCAATTGATCTGAAGTTATTCTTTTCCATACTGTCACCCAGAATAGAGATATCATCAAAGATTGGAGGCTATCAGCGATATGTATGTCTTTTTTTTAAAAAATAATTTTTTTATTGATTTTTATAAAATAGTTACATAAAACAAACATATAACAGTGCACAGTGCATGTGCCCATCACCTACCAAACAAAACACCCCCCTTCACCACCACCACCCATACAAGGGGATTCAAAAGTTTTTGATTTGTTTATCTATAATTCCTAAAAGAGTGATTGCAGTTTATTTTTCACATTTACATCACAGATTCTACTCAACATATAATCTTTCACCTTATTCCATCGTACCATCAGCTTCTCCAATTTGTTCTCGTCAAAATTATTTAATCTTATTTCCATAATTTCAAAGTGTATGTGGTCCACCATGTACCAGTACCAATTTTGCAATGTCCATTTTGTGGAATCTTTCCAACCCAATACCACCACCATAGTTCCCTCTAAGCTGAGCAGTGAGCAATCGCTCACTTAAAAATCATAATCAACCAAGAGTTTTCCAAACCTGCCCAGAAGCCGAGAGGGAAAGAGTGAGAGGGAAGGAGAGAGAGAGGAAGAGAGAGAAACAGATAGAAAAAAGAGAGGAAGGAAAAGAGAAAGAAAAAGAATGGGAGTAAGGAAGAGAGAAAGAAAATCAAAATCTAGTTTGAAACTAGCTCAACTATTTAAGTGGCATTTTGATATTGATAGAGTTGCCCTATTATGAGCTCACTGTTATAGACACACAGTACAGTATTTTATTTTGAAATTCTCTGAGGCAAAACAGGGTGGGATTTTTATTTATTTGTTTGTTTGTTTGTTTGTTTGTTTATTTATTTATTATTTCTGTGCCGCCCAGTCCCGAAGGGACTGCCGCTCAGACACTATACTTTTCCGCCCACCCCCCCAAAAAAATTAGAGGGAACACTGACCACCACCGCTTGAGCACTTTCCAATGCTGCAGATTTTATTTCCTTGAATTCTCCTAGTTTTCTTTGTTTAATTAAAATCGCTATTTCTTTTGTAATTATCCAGTTAATATTTAACATTTTGTTAATTTCCTTCTGTACTTCATTCCAGAATGTCTGAATTTCTGCACACTCCCAGAACATATGCATAAAGATTCCCTTTTTTTGACAACCATGCCAACAATTACCCTTCTCTTTCCCCTGGAAGTGTGCAAGTTGTGCTGGTGTATAGTACCATTTATGTAAAATTTTCCTTCTCATCCCTTTAATTCTCGTGTTTTTGATCTTATATATATTTTCTACTATTTCTTTCATTTCACTTTCATCTATTTGTAAATCATTTTGCCAGCATCTTGTCAAACTTTTTGTTACTTCCTCTTCCACCTGCAGTAACATTCTATATATATTACCGGCTTGTGCTTTACTCTCATTAATCTTTTCTCTTATTATTTTTTCTAAACAATTTTCTTCTCATAAAAGAGCTTCTTTATTCTCACTTTTATTTAAATATGTGCTTATTGCATTAATCTGCAGCCATTTCTTTTGACCAATCCACCATTCCAATCGAGTTCTGCTAACTCTTCCATCCTTCTCATATAATTGTTCAATTCTCGTTATCCCTTTGCTATTTAATACTTTAATAATTCTGCTTAAGTTAACATCATCCCCTGTGTTCAATACGTATAACGTTGATAGCTTGGAATTCCTAGTTCCACATTTTCTCTGCCATTTAGACCATATTTCTAAACATGCTTTGAGAGGGTCGATTAAATTACTGATTTCTGTTCTACTCCAATTTTTAAATAATAACTCTTTATTATTTATATTATTAATTTCTTTTTCTAAATTTACCCATTTCTTTCCCCCCCATAACTGTAATTCCATTAATCTTTCTATTTGAAATGCTTCTCTATATAGTACTAAGCACGGGCTCCCCCCTCTCTTTCTCTTGTGCAAACTGCCAATGTTTTCTTATTCTAGGCCAGGGGTCGGGAACCTATGGCTCGCGAGCCAGATATGGCTCTTTTGATGGCCGTATCTGGCTCGCAGACAGGGCTCCTAGCACTGAGCTCCCGCTCGCAGCTGTCCCCTGGCTCCTGCTCGATGCCACGGTTTTCGGCGCTGTCCTGCTGGGCCCCAAAGACGGAAGGCAGGAAGAAGGAGAGCTCCATTCTTCTCGCCTTTTTCCCGCCTTCCGTCTTTGGGGCACAGCAGGACAGCGCCGAAAACCGCGGCATCGAGCAGAAGCCGGGGGACAGCTGCGAGCGGGAGCCCCAGGAGGGAAGTACCAGCAGCGCCCCGCCCAGCTGAAGCTTCACTGGCGTCGGCGGCAAATGTCCTTTGTGGCCCGGTGGGAGGGGGGGGCTGCAGCGGCCGCAGGCAGTCGCAGGGAGATGGCGGCGGTGAGAGGGAGCTCCAGCTGGGCTGGGGGTTCGGGGGGGCCATGAACGCCGCCCGGAGCCAATGGCTTCTTTTGGGCTTACTTGAATTCCTGCTGCTGGTAAGCGCGCGCGGGTGGCCGGGTGGGAAGGGCGAGGCGCGAGGGGGAGGCAAGTGGAGAAGCGGAGAGAGAGAGAAGTGGACCAAAAGAAAGAAAAGGGAAAGAGAGGGAGGGAAAGAGAAATGGAGAGGAAGGAAGGAGGGAGGGAGGGGAGGGAGGGAGAGAAGGAAGGAAGAGAAAGGAGGGTAGAAAGAGAGGGGGAGAGAGAGGAGAGAGAAAGGAAGAGGAGAGATAGAAAGGAAGAGAGAGAAAGAAAGAGGGATAGAAAGAGAGAGAGAGTGAGAGATGCTCAGTGAGCCTTTCTTTGAAGTTGCCTTTCTTTCTTTCTTTCTTTCTTTCTTTCTTTCTTTCTCTCTTTCTCTTTCTCTCTTGCTCTCTTGCTCTTTCATTCTTTTTTCTTTCTCTTGCTTTCTTTCTTTCTCTTTCTTTCTCTCCTTCCTTCCCTCCTTCCATTTCTTTCATTCCCCCTCTCTATTTTTATTTCTCTTTCATTCTTTCTTTCTCTCTTTCTTGCTTTCTTTCTTGCTCTTTTTCTTTCTCTCTTTTACCTTCCCTTCCTCTATTTCTTCTTTTCTTTCTCCTTCCTACCTTCTTCCCTCCCTCCCTTCCTTCAGTCCTTCCTCTCTTACTCTCCCCTTTCATAAGTTTCCTTGCTTCCTTCCTCTGTTCCTGTCCCTTCCCCCTTTCTTTCTTTCTTTCTTTCTTTCTTTCTTTCTTTCTTTCCTTCCTTCCCTCCCTCCCTCCATTTCTTGCTTTCCTTCTCCTTCCTCCCTTGTTTCCTCCCTCATTCCCTTCTTTCACTCCTTCTTCTCTTACTCTCCCCTTTCACACCTTTCCTTGCTTTCTTTGCACCCTTCCTCTGTTTCTGTCCCTTCCCTCTTTCCTTCCTTCCTTCCCACCCTCCGTCCATTCATTCACCCATTCCTCTCTTGATCGCCCCTTTTACCATTCCTTCCTTCCTTCCTTCCGATGTGGGCCTGGGCCAGCAGAGTAGTTTGCTTTTGCACCCCGTCTCGAGCTCCCTTGGTGCCAACCCGGCCCTCCCCACTTCAGAGAGAAGGGGGAGAAAGAGAGAGAGAGAAAGAGAAAGAGAAAGAGAGAGATAAAAAGAGAAAGATAGAGGGAGGGAGAGAAAGAGATAGAAAGAGACAAAGAGAGGGGGAGAGAAAGAGAGAGAGAAAGAAAGAGAGAAAGGGAGATACGTACGGCTCTCGCGGAATTATATTTCAAAATATGTGGCGTTTACGGCTCTCTTAGCCAAAAAGGTTCCTGACCCCTGTTCTAGGCTTTTTGTTTCCTTCAATCCAAAAGTTTAATTTACTATCCCATTCTCTCAGTTTTGCCCCAGGGAAGATACCCGGTAGAACCTGAAATAAATACATCATTTTTGGTATTATCATCATTTTAAGGGCCCTAATCTTGGCAATTCTTCCCAACTTTTTCCCCTTCCAATTTTTTATCTGCTTCTGAATTTTTTTCCATATTAGATTATAGTTGGCCGTCACAATTTTTATCGGATTCTTAAACAGCCAAATTCCTAGATATTTCATTCTTTTACAACCTAATTTCAATCCTGATATTTTTTGTATCTCAATTTGCTCTTTGGGGCCAGTGTTTAAACAAATTATCTCAGATTTCTCTATATTAACCATAAGTCCCGATTGGTCTTTAAATTCCTGGAGCAATATCATTATTCTTTTCATCATTTCGATTGGGGTTTCAGACATCACTATAGCATCATCTGCAAACAAATTTAATTTCAGTTCAAATTTTCCTATTTGGTAACCTCTCCATTCCTTATCATTTCTAATTTTATTTGCTAAAGTCTCAATTGCCAGTGCAAATAACATTGGGGATAGTGGACAACCCTGCTTAGTTCCATTCTGAATTTTAATCGTTTCTGTTCTGTTACCATTTACTCTGATATGAGCTATATTATTCTTATAAATTGTTTCTATAGTTCTACAGAATGAATCTCCCATATTTAAATCTTTGCATAATTGAAATAGGTAATCATGATTAACTTTATCGAAGGCTTTGTACACGTCTAACTTTAATATACTTAGTTTTCTTTTGGTATTGGTAGCATGGTGTATAACATTGACCACGTTTCTAATTGGTTCATAAATCTTTCTTCCTTTAACAAATCCATATTGGTCTTCTCCAATTACTTTTGGTAAAATATTCTCCACCCTGTTTGCCAATATTTTCATAAATATTTTATAATCCTGATTTAATAAGCTGATAGGGCAATAAGAACTTGGATCCATTAAATCACGATCCGGCTTTGGGATAGTTATAATTTCTGAGATTTTCCACATCTGTGGAGTTTCAGAAGTCTTAATTACATTGTTAAACAATTTTTCCATATGCGGTAATAATTCATTCATATAAGTCTTATAATATTCAGCAGTAAAACCATCTGGACCTGGGGCTTTAGCAGGTTTCAACCCTTTAATAACTCTAGATATCTCATCATTTGTAATTTTTGCATTTAGCATTTGTCTATCTTCTTCTGTTAATTTCTCATTAACCTCTATGGTTTGCAATGTAATATGTTCTTTTTTATATAAATTCCCATAAAAGTCACTCATTATTTTTTCCATTTCTGCATTACTACGTTTAATTACACCTTCCTTATCCATTAAAGCAGAGATGTGGGATTTCTCTTTTCTTTTTTTCAAATAATGTACCATTTGTTTCATTGATTTGTTCCCCCATCCCCTAATTCTCTGTTTTATAATCATCTTCATTTTATTCCATCTTTCTTCATCAAGTGATTGTAATTTCTTTTTCTTAAATAATAATAGTGTATTCCAAGCTCTATTTCTTGTAATTTTTAAAGTTTCCTGGATTAAATCTATTTCTTTTAATAGGTTTTCTATTTCAACTTCCCAGGATTTCCTAATAAAAGCTTCAGTACTAATACAATTACCCCTCATGACAGCCTTATGTGTATCCCAAACTATTGTTTGCTTAATTTCGCCTGTTGCGTTAATACAAAAAAATCCACTCAGTTCCTTTTGTAATTTAATTCTATTTTCCTCATTAGCTGAAACCACAGGGTTATATCTCCAAATCCTTTGTTGCCTGCCAGCCTCTAACTCAATCACTGCTAATAATGGAGCATGGTCTGATAACCAAATGCTTTTCACTTCCACTTTCTTGAGCTGTGCCTCTGCTGTTTTATTAATTAACATATAATCAATGCAACTAAATTTATTATGTCTTGATGAATAAAATGTGTCCCTGTTTAC